>NW_028117186.1:0-50714 GCF_964273445.1 Streptopelia decaocto | reverse complement strand
AGCTTTTAAAATTCTCTCTAGAATTTTCAAAATCCATGTCCACATGTTTACAATTTCACGTCAAAAAATGGCTAAAATTCCAGTTGAAATTTTTTCAAAGTCCCTTAAAAGTTTTCCAATTTTTGTCCCAATTCTTCCCATTCCCATTGAAACTTTTCAAATCCCTCTCAATATTGTTGAAATTCTGTTGAAGCTTTTAAAATTCTCTCTAGAATTTTCAAAATCCATGTCCACATGTTTACAATTTCACGTCAAAAAATGGCTAAAATTCCAGTTGAAATTTTTTCAAAGTCCCTTAAAAATTTTCCAATTTTTGTCCCAATTCTTCCCATTCCCATTGAAACTTTTCAAATCCCTCTCAAAATTGTTGAAATTCTCTTGAAGCTTTTAAAATTCTCTCTAGAATTTTCAAAATCCATGTCCACATGTTTACAATTTCACGTCAAAAAATTGCTAAAATTCCAGCTGAAATTTTTTCAAAGTCCCTTAAAAATTTTCCAATTTTTGTCCCAATTCTTCCCATTCCCATTGAAACTTTTCAAATCCCTCTCCAAATTGTTGAAATTCTCTTGAAGCTTTTAAAATTCTCTCTAGAATTTTCAAAATCCATGTCCACATGTTTACAATTTCACGTCAAAAAATGGCTAAAATTCCAGTTGAAATTTTTTCAAAGTCCCTTAAAAGTTTTCCAATTTTTGTCCCAATTCTTCCCATTCCCATTGAAACTTTTCAAATCCCTCTCAAAATTGTTGAAATTCTCTTGAAGCTTTTAAAATTCTCTCTAGAATTTTCAAAATCCATGGCCACATGTTTACAATTTCACGTAAAAAAATTGCTAAAATTCCAGTTGAAATTTTTTCAAAGTCCCTTAAAAGTTTTCCAATTTTTGTCCCAATTCTTCCCATTCCCATTGAAACTTTTCAAATCCCTCTCAAAATTGTTGAAATTCTCTTGAAGCTTTTAAAATTCTCTCTAGAATTTTCAAAATCCATGGCCACATGTTTACAATTTCTCGTCAAAAAATGGCTAAAATTCCAGTTGAAATTTTTTCAAAGTCCCTGAAAAATTTTCCAATTTTTGTCCCAATTCTTCCCATTCCCATTGAAACTTTTCAAATCCCTCTCAAAATTGTTGAAATTCTCTTGAAGCTTTTAAAATTCTCTCTAGAATTTTCAAAATCCACTTCAACATGTTTACAATTTCACGTCAAAAAATTGCTAAAATTCCAGTTGAAATTTTTTCAAAGTCCCTTAAAAGTTTTCCAATTTTTGTCCCAATTCTTCCCATTCCCATTGAAACTTTTCAAATCCCTCTCAAAATTGTTGAAATTCTCTTGAAGCTTTTAAAATTCTCTCTAGAATTTTCAAAATCCATGTCCACATGTTTACAATTTCACATAAAAAATGGCTAAAATTCCAGTTGAAATTTTTTCAAAGTCCCTTAAAAATTTTCCAATTTTTGTCCCAATTCTTCCCATTCCCATTGAAACTTTTCAAATCCCTCTCAAAATTGTTGAAATTCTCTTGAAGCTTTTAAAATTCTCTCTAGAATTTTCAAAATCCATGTCCACATGTTTACAATTTCACGACAAAAAATGGCTAAAATTCCAGTTGAAATTTTTTCAAAGTCCCTTAAAAATTTTCCAATTTTTGTCCCAATTCTTCCCATTCCCATTGAAACTTTTCAAATCCCTCTCAAAATTGTTGAAATTCTCTTGAAGCTTTTAAAATTCTCTCTAGAATTTTCAAAATCCATGTCCACATGTTTACAATTTCACGTCAAAAAATGGCTAAAATTCCAGTTGAAATTTTTTCAAAGTCCCTTAAAAATTTTCCAATTTTTGTCCCAATTCTTCCCATTCCCATTGAAACTTTTCAAATCCCTCTCAGAATTGTTGAAATTCTGTTGAAGCTTTTAAAATTCTCTCTAGAATTTTGAAAATCCATGGCCACATGTTTACAATTTCACATAAAAAAATTGCTAAAATTCCAGCTGAAATTTTTTCAAAGTCCCTTAAAAATTTTCCAATTTTTGTCCCAATTCTTCCCATTCCCATTGAAACTTTTCAAATCCCTCTCCAAATTGTTGAAATTCTCTTGAAGCTTTTAAAATTCTCTCTAGAATTTTCAAAATCCATGTCCACATGTTTACAATTTCACGTCAAAAAATGGCTAAAATTCCAGTTGAAATTTTTTCAAAGTCCCTTAAAAGTTTTCCAATTTTTGTCCCAACATTGAAACTTTTCAAATCCCTCTCAAAATTGTTGAAATTCTCTTGAAGCTTTTAAAATTCTCTCTAGAATTTTCAAAATCCATGGCCACATGTTTACAATTTCACGTAAAAAATTGCTAAAATTCCAGTTGAAATTTTTTCAAAGTCCCTTAAAAGTTTTCCAATTTTTGTCCCAATTCTTCCCATTCCCATTGAAACTTTTCAAATCCCTCTCAAAATTGTTGAAATTCTCTTGAAGCTTTTAAAATTCTCTCTAGAATTTTCAAAAATCCATGGCCACATGTTTACAATTTCACGTCAAAAAATGGCTAAAATTCCAGTTGAAATTTTTTCAAAGTCCCTGAAAAATTTTCCAATTTTTGTCCCAATTCTTCCCATTCCCATTGAAACTTTTCAAATCCCTCTCAAAATTGTTGAAATTCTCTTGAAGCTTTTAAAATTCTCTCTAGAATTTTCAAAATCCACTTCAACATGTTTACAATTTCACGTCAAAAAATTGCTAAAATTCCAGTTGAAATTTTTTCAAAGTCCCTTAAAAATTTTCCAATTTTTGTCCCAACTCTTCCCATTCCCATTGAAACTTTTCAAATCCCTCTCAAAATTGTTGAAATTCTCTTGAAGCTTTTAAAAATTCTCTCTAGAATTTTCAAAATCCATGGCCACATGTTTACAATTTCACGTCAAAAAATGGCTAAAATTCCAGTTGAAATTTTTTCAAAGTCCCTGAAAAATTTTCCAATTTTTGTCCCAATTCTTCCCATTCCCATTGAAACTTTTCAAATCCCTCTCCAAATTGTTGAAATTCTCTTGAAGCTTTTAAAATTCTCTCTAGAATTTTCAAAATCCATGGCCACATGTTTACAATTTCACGTCAAAAAAATGGCTAAAAATTCCAGTTGAAATTTTTTTCAAAGTCCCTTAAAAAATTTTCCAATTTTTTGTCCCAATTCTTCCCATTCCCATTGAAACTTTTCAAATCCCTCTCAAAATTGTTGAAATTCTCTTGAAGCTTTTTAAAATTCTCTCTAGAATTTTGAAAATCCATGGCCACATGTTTACAATTTCACATAAAAAAATGGCTAAAATTCCAGTTGAAATTTTTCAAAGTCCCTTAAAAGTTTTCCAATTTTTGTCCCAATTCTTCCCATTCCCATTGAAACTTTTCAAATCCCTCTCAAAATTGTTGAAATTCTCTTGAAGCTTTTAAAATTCTCTCTAGAATTTTCAAAATCCATGTCCACATGTTTACAATTTTCACGTCAAAAAATTGCTAAAATTCCAGCTGAAATTTTTTCAAAGTCCCTTAAAAAATTTTCCAATTTTTGTCCCAATTCTTCCCATTCCCATTGAAACTTTTCAAATCCCTCTCAAAATTGTTGAAATTCTCTTGAAGCTTTTAAAATTCTCTCTAGAATTTTCAAAATCCATGGCCACATGTTTACAATTTCACGTCAAAAAAATGGCTAAAAATTCCAGTTGAAATTTTTTCAAAAGTCCCTTAAAAATTTTCCAATTTTTGTCCCAATTCTTCCCATTCCCATTGAAACTTTTCAAATCCCTCTCAAAAATTGTTTGAAATTCTCTTGAAGCTTTTAAAATTCTCTCTAGAATTTTCAAAATCCATGTCCACATGTTTACAATTTCACGACAAAAAATGGCTAAAATTCCAGTTGAAATTTTTTCAAAGTCCCTTAAAAATTTTCCAATTTTTGTCCCAATTCTTCCCATTCCCATTGAAACTTTTCAAATCCCTCTCAAAATTGTTGAAATTCTCTTGAAGCTTTTAAAATTCTCTCTAGAATTTTCAAAATCCATGTCCACATGTTTACAATTTCACGTCAAAAAATGGCTAAAATTCCAGTTGAAATTTTTTCAAAGTCCCTTAAAAATTTTCCAATTTTTGTCCCAATTCTTCCCATTCCCATTGAAACTTTTCAAATCCCTCTCAAAATTGTTGAAATTCTCTTGAAGCTTTTAAAATTCTCTCTAGAATTTTCAAAATCCATGGCCACATGTTTACAATTTCACGTCAAAAAATGGCTAAAATTCCAGTTGAAATTTTTTCAAAGTCCCTTAAAAGTTTTCCAATTTTTGTCCCAATTCTTCCCATTCCCATTGAAACTTTTCAAATCCCTCTCAAAATTGTTGAAATTCTCTTGAAGCTTTTAAAATTCTCTCTAGAATTTTCAAAATCCATGGCCACATGTTTACAATTTCACGTCAAAAAATGGCTAAAATTCCAGTTGAAATTTTTTCAAAGTCCCTTAAAAATTTTCCAATTTTTGTCCCAATTCTTCCCATTCCCATTGAAACTTTTCAAATCCCTCTCAAAATTGTTGAAATTCTCTTGAAGCTTTTAAAATTCTCTCTAGAATTTTCAAAATCCATGGCCACATGTTTACAATTTCACGTCAAAAAATGGCTAAAATTCCAGTTGAAATTTTTTCAAAGTCCCTTAAAAATTTTCCAATTTTTGTCCCAATTCTTCCCATTCCCATTGAAACTTTTCAAATCCCTCGCAGAATTGTTGAAATTCTGTTGAAGCTTTTAAAATTCTCTCTAGAATTTTCAAAATCCATGTCCACATGTTTACAATTTCACGTAAAAAAATTGCTAAAATTCCAGTTGAAATTTTTTCAAAGTCCCTTAAAAATTTTCCAATTTTTGTCCCAATTCTTCCCATTCCCATTGAAACTTTTCAAATCCCTCTCAAAATTGTTGAAATTCTCTTGAAGCTTTTAAAATTCTCTCTAGAATTTTCAAAATCCATGTCCACATGTTTACAATTTCACGACAAAAAATGGCTAAAATTCCAGTTGAAATTTTTTCAAAGTCCCTTAAAAGTTTTCCAATTTTTGTCCCAATTCTTCCCATTCCCATTGAAACTTTTCAAATCCCTCTCAAAATTGTTGAAATTCTCTTGAAGCTTTTAAAATTCTCTCTAGAATTTTCAAAATCCATGGCCACATGTTTACAATTTCACGTCAAAAAATGGCTAAAATTCCAGTTGAAATTTTTTCCAAGTCCCTGAAAAATTTTCCAATTTTTGTCCCAATTCTTCCCATTCCCATTGAAACTTTTCAAATCCCTCTCAAAATTGTTGAAATTCTCTTGAAGCTTTTAAAATTCTCTCTAGAATTTTCAAAATCCATGTCCACATGTTTACAATTTCACGTCAAAAAATGGCTAAAATTCCAGTTGAAATTTTTTCAAAGTCCCTTAAAAGTTTTCCAATTTTTGTCCCAATTCTTCCCATTCCCATTGAAACTTTTCAAATCCCTCTCAATATTGTTGAAATTCTGTTGAAGCTTTTAAAATTCTCTCTAGAATTTTCAAAATCCATGGCCACATGTTTACAATTTCACGTCAAAAAATGGCTAAAATTCCAGTTGAAATTTTTTCAAAGTCCCTTAAAAGTTTTCCAATTTTTGTCCCAATTCTTCCCATTCCCATTGAAACTTTTCAAATCCCTCTCAAAATTGTTGAAATTCTCTTGAAGCTTTTAAAATTCTCTCTAGAATTTTCAAAATCCATGTCCACATGTTTACAATTTCACGTCAAAAAATTGCTAAAATTCCAGCTGAAATTTTTTCAAAGTCCCTTAAAAATTTTCCAATTTTTGTCCCAATTCTTCCCATTCCCATTGAAACTTTTCAAATCCCTCTCCAAATTGTTGAAATTCTCTTGAAGCTTTTAAAATTCTCTCTAGAATTTTCAAAATCCATGTCCACATGTTTACAATTTCACGTCAAAAAATGGCTAAAATTCCAGTTGAAATTTTTTCAAAGTCCCTTAAAAGTTTTCCAATTTTTGTCCCAATTCTTCCCATTCCCATTGAAACTTTTCAAATCCCTCTCAAAATTGTTGAAATTCTCTTGAAGCTTTTAAAATTCTCTCTAGAATTTTCAAAATCCATGGCCACATGTTTACAATTTCACGTAAAAAAATTGCTAAAATTCCAGTTGAAATTTTTTCAAAGTCCCTTAAAAGTTTTCCAATTTTTGTCCCAATTCTTCCCATTCCCATTGAAACTTTTCAAATCCCTCTCAAAATTGTTGAAATTCTCTTGAAGCTTTTAAAATTCTCTCTAGAATTTTCAAAATCCATGTCCACATGTTTACAATTTCTCGTCAAAAAATGGCTAAAATTCCAGTTGAAATTTTTTCAAAGTCCCTGAAAAATTTTCCAATTTTTGTCCCAATTCTTCCCATTCCCATTGAAACTTTTCAAATCCCTCTCAAAATTGTTGAAATTCTCTTGAAGCTTTTAAAATTCTCTCTAGAATTTTCAAAATCCACTTCAACATGTTTACAATTTCACGTCAAAAAATTGCTAAAATTCCAGTTGAAATTTTTTCAAAGTCCCTTAAAAATTTTCCAATTTTTGTCCCAACTCTTCCCATTCCCATTGAAACTTTTCAAATCCCTCTCAAAATTGTTGAAATTCTCTTGAAGCTTTTAAAATTCTCTCTAGAATTTTCAAAATCCATGGCCACATGTTTACAATTTCACGTCAAAAAATGGCTAAAATTCCAGTTGAAATTTTTTCAAAGTCCCTGAAAAATTTTCCAATTTTTGTCCCAATTCTTCCCATTCCCATTGAAACTTTTCAAATCCCTCTCCAAATTGTTGAAATTCTCTTGAAGCTTTTAAAATTCTCTCTAGAATTTTCAAAATCCATGGCCACATGTTTACAATTTCACGTCAAAAAATGGCTAAAATTCCAGTTGAAATTTTTTCAAAGTCCCTTAAAAATTTTCCAATTTTTGTCCCAATTCTTCCCATTCCCATTGAAACTTTTCAAATCCCTCTCAAAATTGTTGAAATTCTCTTGAAGCTTTTAAAATTCTCTCTAGAATTTTGAAAATCCATGGCCACATGTTTACAATTTCACATAAAAAAATGGCTAAAATTCCAGTTGAAATTTTTTCAAAGTCCCTTAAAAGTTTTCCAATTTTTGTCCCAATTCTTCCCATTCCCATTGAAACTTTTCAAATCCCTCTCAAAATTGTTGAAATTCTCTTGAAGCTTTTAAAATTCTCTCTAGAATTTTCAAAATCCATGTCCACATGTTTACAATTTCACGTCAAAAAATTGCTAAAATTCCAGCTGAAATTTTTTCAAAGTCCCTTAAAAATTTTCCAATTTTTGTCCCAATTCTTCCCATTCCCATTGAAACTTTTCAAATCCCTCTCCAAATTGTTGAAATTCTCTTGAAGCTTTTAAAATTCTCTCTAGAATTTTCAAAATCCATGTCCACATGTTTACAATTTCACGTCAAAAAATGGCTAAAATTCCAGTTGAAATTTTTTCAAAGTCCCTTAAAAGTTTTCCAATTTTTGTCCCAATTCTTCCCATTCCCATTGAAACTTTTCAAATCCCTCTCAAAATTGTTGAAATTCTCTTGAAGCTTTTAAAATTCTCTCTAGAATTTTCAAAATCCATGGCCACATGTTTACAATTTCACGTAAAAAAATGGCTAAAATTCCAGATGAAATTTTTTCAAAGTCCCTTAAAAATTTTCCAATTTTTGTCCCAATTCTTCCCATTCCCATTGAAACTTTTCAAATCCCTCTCAAAATTGTTGAAATTCTCTTGAAGCTTTTAAAATTCTCTCTAGAATTTTCAAAATCCATGTCCACATGTTTACAATTTCACGTAAAAAATGGCTAAAATTCCAGTTGAAATTTTTTCAAAGTCCCTTAAAAGTTTTCCAATTTTTGTCCCAATTCTTCCCATTCCCATTGAAACTTTTCAAATCCCTCTCAAAATTGTTGAAATTCTCTTGAAGCTTTTAAAATTCTCTCTAGAATTTTCAAAATCCATGGCCACATGTTTACAATTTCACATAAAAAAATGGCTAAAATTCCAGTTGAAATTTTTTCAAAGTCCCTTAAAAATTTTCCAATTTTTGTCCCAATTCTTCCCATTCCCATTGAAACTTTTCAAATCCCTCTCAAAATTGTTGAAATTCTGTTGAAGCTTTTAAAATTCTCTCTAGAATTTTCAAAATCCATGGCCACATGTTTACAATTTCACGTCAAAAAATGGCTAAAATTCCAGTTGAAATTTTTTCAAAGTCCCTTAAAAGTTTTCCAATTTTTGTCCCAATTCTTCCCATTCCCATTGAAACTTTTCAAATCCCTCTCAAAATTGTTGAAATTCTCTTGAAGCTTTTAAAATTCTCTCTAGAATTTTCAAAATCCATGGCCACATGTTTACAATTTCACGTCAAAAAATGGCTAAAATTCCAGTTGAAATTTTTTCAAAGTCCCTTAAAAATTTTCCAATTTTTGTCCCAATTCTTCCCATTCCCATTGAAACTTTTCAAATCCCTCTCAAAATTGTTGAAATTCTCTTGAAGCTTTTAAAATTCTCTCTAGAATTTTCAAAATCCATGTCCACATGTTTACAATTTCACGTCAAAAAATGGCTAAAATTCCAGTTGAAATTTTTTCAAAGTCCCTTAAAAGTTTTCCAATTTTTGTCCCAATTCTTCCCATTCCCATTGAAACTTTTCAAATCCCTCTCCAAATTGTTGAAATTCTGTTGAAGCTTTTAAAATTCTCTCTAGAATTTTCAAAATCCATGGCCACATGTTTACAATTTCACGTCAAAAAATGGCTAAAATTCCAGTTGAAATTTTTTCAAAGTCCCTTAAAAGTTTTCCAATTTTTGTCCCAATTCTTCCCATTCCCATTGAAACTTTTCAAATCCCTCTCCAAATTGTTGAAATTCTCTTGAAGCTTTTAAAATTCTCTCTAGAATTTTCAAAATCCATGGCCACATGTTTACAATTTCACGTCAAAAAATGGCTAAAATTCCAGTTGAAATTTTTTCAAAGTCCCTTAAAAATTTTCCAATTTTTGTCCCAATTCTTCCCATTCCCATTGAAACTTTTCAAATCCCTCTCAAAATTGTTGAAATTCTCTTGAAGCTTTTAAAATTCTCTCTAGAATTTTCAAAATCCATGTCCACATGTTTACAATTTCACGTCAAAAAATGGCTAAAATTCCAGTTGAAATTTTTTCAAAGTCCCTGAAAAATTTTCCAATTTTTGTCCCAATTCTTCCCATTCCCATTGAAACTTTTCAAATCCCTCTCAAAATTGTTGAAATTCTCTTGAAGCTTTTAAAATTCTCTCTAGAATTTTCAAAATCCACTTCAACATGTTTACAATTTCACGTCAAAAAATTGCTAAAATTCCAGTTGAAATTTTTTCAAAGTCCCTTAAAAATTTTCCAATTTCTGTCCCAATTCTTCCCATTCCCATTGAAACTTTTCAAATCCCTCTCAAAATTGTTGAAATTCTCTTGAAGCTTTTAAAATTCTCTCTAGAATTTTCAAAATCCATGGCCACATGTTTACAATTTCACGTCAAAAAATGGCTAAAATTCCAGTTGAAATTTTTTCAAAGTCCCTGAAAAATTTTCCAATTTTTGTCCCAATTCTTCCCATTCCCATTGAAACTTTTCAAATCCCTCTCCAAATTGTTGAAATTCTCTTGAAGCTTTTAAAATTCTCTCTAGAATTTTCAAAATCCATGGCCACATGTTTACAATTTCACATAAAAAAATGGCTAAAATTCCAGTTGAAATTTTTTCAAAGTCCCTTAAAAATTTTCCAATTTTTGTCCCAATTCTTCCCATTCCCATTGAAACTTTTCAAATCCCTCTCAAAATTGTTGAAATTCTGTTGAAGCTTTTAAAATTCTCTCTAGAATTTTCAAATCCATGGCCACATGTTTACAATTTCACGACAAAAAATTGCTAAAATTCCAGTTGAAATTTTTTCAAAGTCCCTTAAAAGTTTTCCAATTTTTGTCCCAATTCTTCCCATTCCCATTGAAACTTTTCAAATCCCTCTCAAAATTGTTGAAATTCTGTTGAAGCTTTTAAAATTCTCTCTAGAATTTTCAAAATCCATGGCCACATGTTTACAATTTCACGTCAAAAAATGGCTAAAATTCCAGTTGAAATTTTTTCAAAGTCCCTTAAAAATTTTCCAATTTTTGTCCCAATTCTTCCCATTCCCATTGAAACTTTTCAAATCCCTCTCAAAATTGTTGAAATTCTCTTGAAGCTTTTAAAATTCTCTCTAGAATTTTCAAAATCCACTTCAACATGTTTACAATTTCACGTCAAAAAATGGCTAAAATTCCAGTTGAAATTTTTTCAAAGTCCCTTAAAAATTTTCCAATTTTTGTCCCAACTCTTCCCATTCCCATTGAAACTTTTCAAATCCCTCTCAAAATTGTTGAAATTCTCTTGAAGCTTTTAAAATTCTCTCTAGAATTTTCAAAATCCATGGCCACATGTTTACAATTTCACGTCAAAAAATGGCTAAAATTCCAGTTGAAATTTTTTCAAAGTCCCTGAAAAATTTTCCAATTTTTGTCCCAATTCTTCCCATTCCCATTGAAACTTTTCAAATCCCTCTCCAAATTGTTGAAATTCTCTTGAAGCTTTTAAAATTCTCTCTAGAATTTTCAAAATCCATGGCCACATGTTTACAATTTCACATAAAAAAATGGCTAAAATTCCAGTTGAAATTTTTTCAAAGTCCCTTAAAAATTTTCCAATTTTTGTCCCAATTCTTCCCATTCCCATTGAAACTTTTCAAATCCCTCTCAAAATTGTTGAAATTCTCTTGAAGCTTTTAAAATTCTCTCTAGAATTTTCAAAATCCATGTCCACATGTTTACAATTTCACGACAAAAAATGGCTAAAATTCCAGTTGAAATTTTTTCAAAGTCCCTGAAAAATTTTCCAATTTTTGTCCCAATTCTTCCCATTCCCATTGAAACTTTTCAAATCCCTCTCAAAATTGTTGAAATTCTCTTGAAGCTTTTAAAATTCTCTCTAGAATTTTCAAAATCCATGTCCACATGTTTACAATTTCACGTCAAAAAATGGCTAAAATTCCAGTTGAAATTTTTTCAAAGTCCCTTAAAAATTTTCCAATTTTTGTCCCAATTCTTCCCATTCCCATTGAAACTTTTCAAATCCCTCTCAAAATTGTTGAAATTCTCTTGAAGCTTTTAAAATTCTCTCTAGAATTTTGAAAATCCATGGCCACATGTTTACAATTTCACATAAAAAAATGGCTAAAATTCCAGTTGAAATTTTTTCAAAGTCCCTTAAAAGTTTTCCAATTTTTGTCCCAATTCTTCCCATTCCCATTGAAACTTTTCAAATCCCTCTCAAAATTGTTGAAATTCTCTTGAAGCTTTTAAAATTCTCTCTAGAATTTTCAAAATCCATGTCCACATGTTTACAATTTCACGTCAAAAAATTGCTAAAATTCCAGCTGAAATTTTTTCAAAGTCCCTTAAAAATTTTCCAATTTTTGTCCCAATTCTTCCCATTCCCATTGAAACTTTTCAAATCCCTCTCAAAATTGTTGAAATTCTCTTGAAGCTTTTAAAATTCTCTCTAGAATTTTCAAAATCCATGTCCACATGTTTACAATTTCACGTCAAAAAATGGCTAAAATTCCAGTTGAAATTTTTTCAAAGTCCCTTAAAAGTTTTCCAATTTTTGTCCCAATTCTTCCCATTCCCATTGAAACTTTTCAAATCCCTCTCAAAATTGTTGAAATTCTCTTGAAGCTTTTAAAATTCTCTCTAGAATTTTCAAAATCCATGGCCACATGTTTACAATTTCACGTCAAAAAATGGCTAAAATTCCAGTTGAAATTTTTTCAAAGTCCCTTAAAAGTTTTCCAATTTTTGTCCCAATTCTTCCCATTCCCATTGAAACTTTTCAAATCCCTCTCAAAATTGTTGAAATTCTCTTGAAGCTTTTAAAATTCTCTCTAGAATTTTCAAAATCCATGGCCACATGTTTACAATTTCACGTCAAAAAATGGCTAAAATTCCAGTTGAAATTTTTTCAAAGTCCCTTAAAAATTTTCCAATTTTTGTCCCAATTCTTCCCATTCCCATTGAAACTTTTCAAATCCCTCTCAAAATTGTTGAAATTCTCTTGAAGCTTTTAAAATTCTCTCTAGAATTTTCAAAATCCATGTCCACATGTTTACAATTTCACGTCAAAAAATGGCTAAAATTCCAGTTGAAATTTTTTCAAAGTCCCTTAAAAGTTTTCCAATTTTTGTCCCAATTCTTCCCATTCCCATTGAAACTTTTCAAATCCCTCTCAAAATTGTTGAAATTCTGTTGAAGCTTTTAAAATTCTCTCTAGAATTTTCAAAATCCATGGCCACATGTTTACAATTTCACGTCAAAAAATGGCTAAAATTCCAGTTGAAATTTTTTCAAAGTCCCTTAAAAGTTTTCCAATTTTTGTCCCAATTCTTCCCATTCCCATTGAAACTTTTCAAATCCCTCTCAAAATTGTTGAAATTCTCTTGAAGCTTTTAAAATTCTCTCTAGAATTTTCAAAATCCATGGCCACATGTTTACAATTTCATGTCAAAAAATGGCTAAAATTCCAGTTGAAATTTTTTCAAAGTCCCTTAAAAATTTTCCAATTTTTGTCCCAATTCTTCCCATTCCCATTGAAACTTTTCAAATCCCTCTCAAAATTGTTGAAATTCTCTTGAAGCTTTTAAAATTCTCTCTAGAATTTTCAAAATCCATGTCCACATGTTTACAATTTCACGACAAAAAATGGCTAAAATTCCAGTTGAAATTTTTTCAAAGTCCCTGAAAAATTTTCCAATTTTTGTCCCAATTCTTCCCATTCCCATTGAAACTTTTCAAATCCCTCTCAAAATTGTTGAAATTCTCTTGAAGCTTTTAAAATTCTCTCTAGAATTTTCAAAATCCACTTCAACATGTTTATAATTTCACGTCAAAAAATTGCTAAAATTCCAGTTGAAATTTTTTCAAAGTCCCTTAAAAATTTTCCAATTTTTGTCCCAACTCTTCCCATTCCCATTGAAACTTTTCAAATCCCTCTCAAAATTGTTGAAATTCTCTTGAAGCTTTTAAAATTCTCTCTAGAATTTTCAAAATCCATGGCCACATGTTTACAATTTCACGTCAAAAAATGGCTAAAATTCCAGTTGAAATTTTTTCAAAGTCCCTTAAAAATTTTCCAATTTTTGTCCCAATTCTTCCCATTCCCATTGAAACTTTTCAAATCCCTCTCCAAATTGTTGAAATTCTCTTGAAGCTTTTAAAATTCTCTCTAGAATTTTCAAAATCCATGGCCACATGTTTACAATTTCACATAAAAAAATGGCTAAAATTCCAGTTGAAATTTTTTCAAAGTCCCTTAAAAATTTTCCAATTTTTGTCCCAATTCTTCCCATTCCCATTGAAACTTTTCAAATCCCTCTCAAAATTGTTGAAATTCTGTTGAAGCTTTTAAAATTCTCTCTAGAATTTTCAAAATCCATGGCCACATGTTTACAATTTCACGACAAAAAATTGCTAAAATTCCAGTTGAAATTTTTTCAAAGTCCCTTAAAAATTTTCCAATTTTTGTCCCAATTCTTCCCATTCCCATTGAAACTTTTCAAATCCCTCTCAAAATTGTTGAAATTCTCTTGAAGCTTTTAAAATTCTCTCTAGAATTTTCAAAATCCATGGCCACATGTTTACAATTTCACGTCAAAAAATGGCTAAAATTCCAGTTGAAATTTTTTCAAAGTCCCTTAAAAGTTTTCCAATTTTTGTCCCAATTCTTCCCATTCCCATTGAAACTTTTCAAATCCCTCTCAAAATTGTTGAAATTCTGTTGAAGCTTTTAAAATTCTCTCTAGAATTTTCAAAATCCATGGCCACATGTTTACAATTTCACGTCAAAAAATGGCTAAAATTCCAGTTGAAATTTTTTCAAAGTCCCTTAAAAATTTTCCAATTTTTGTCCCAATTCTTCCCATTCCCATTGAAACTTTTCAAATCCCTCTCAAAATTGTTGAAATTCTCTTGAAGCTTTTAAAATTCTCTCTAGAATTTTCAAAATCCATGTCCACATGTTTACAATTTCACGTCAAAAAATGGCTAAAATTCCAGTTGAAATTTTTTCAAAGTCCCTTAAAAATTTTCCAATTTTTGTCCCAATTCTTCCCATTCCCATTGAAACTTTTCAAATCCCTCTCCAAATTGTTGAAATTCTCTTGAAGCTTTTAAAATTCTCTCCAGAATTTTCAAAATCCATGTCCACATGTTTACAAGTTCACGACAAAAAATGGCTAAAATTCCAGTTGAAATTTTTTCAAAGTCCCTTAAAAATTTTCCAATTTTTGTCCCAATTCTTCCCATTCCCATTGAAACTTTTCAAATCCCTCTCAAAATTGTTGAAATTCTGTTAAGCTTTTAAAATTCTCTCTAGAATTTTCAAAATCCATGGCCACATGTTTACAATTTCACGTCAAAAAATGGCTAAAATTCCAGTTGAAATTTTTTCAAAGTCCCTTAAAAGTTTTCCAATTTTTGTCCCAATTCTTCCCATTCCCATTGAAACTTTTCAAATCCCTCTCCAAATTGTTGAAATTCTGTTGAAGCTTTTAAAATTCTCTCTAGAATTTTCAAAATCCATGTCCACATGTTTACAATTTCACGTCAAAAAATGGCTAAAATTCCAGCTGAAATTTTTTCAAAGTCCCTTAAAAGTTTTCCAATTTTTGTCCCAATTCTTCCCATTCCCATTGAAACTTTTCAAATCCCTCTCAGAATTGTTGAAATTCTGTTGAAGCTTTTAAAATTCTCTCTAGAATTTTCAAAATCCATGTCCACATGTTTACAATTTCACGTAAAAAAATTGCTAAAATTCCAGTTGAAATTTTTTCAAAGTCCCTTAAAAATTTTCCAATTTTTGTCCCAATTCTTCCCATTCCCATTGAAACTTTTCAAATCCCTCTCAAAATTGTTGAAATTCTCTTGAAGCTTTTAAAATTCTCTCTAGAATTTTCAAAATCCATGGCCACGTGTTTACAATTTCACGTCAAAAAATGGCTAAAATTCCAGTTGAAATTTTTTCAAAGTCCCTTAAAAGTTTTCCAATTTTTGTCCCAATTCTTCCCATTCCCATTGAAACTTTTCAAATCCCTCTCAAAATTGTTGAAATTCTCTTGAAGCTTTTAAAATTCTCTCTAGAATTTTCAAAATCCATGGCCACATGTTTACAATTTCACGTCAAAAAATGGCTAAAATTCCAGTTGAAATTTTTTCCAAGTCCCTGAAAAATTTTCCAATTTTTGTCCCAATTCTTCCCATTCCCATTGAAACTTTTCAAATCCCTCTCAAAATTGTTGAAATTCTGTTGAAGCTTTTAAAATTCTCTCTAGAATTTTCAAAATCCATGGCCACATGTTTACAATTTCACGTAAAAAAATGGCTAAAATTCCAGATGAAATTTTTTCAAAGTCCCTTAAAAATTTTCCAATTTTTGTCCCAATTCTTCCCATTCCCATTGAAACTTTTCAAATCCCTCTCAAAATCGTTGAAATTCTCTTGAAGCTTTTAAAATTCTCTCTAGAATTTTCAAAATCCATGTCCACATGTTTACAATTTCACGTCAAAAAATTGCTAAAATTCCAGTTGAAATTTTTTCAAAGTCCCTTAAAAATTTTCCAATTTTTGTCCCAATTCTTCCCATTCCCATTGAAACTTTTCAAATCCCTCTCAAAATTGTTGAAATTCTCTTGAAGCTTTTAAAATTCTCTCTAGAATTTTCAAAATCCATGGCCACATGTTTACAATTTCACGTCAAAAAATGGCTAAAATTCCAGTTGAAATTTTTTCAAAGTCCCTTAAAAGTTTTCCAATTTTTGTCCCAATTCTTCCCATTCCCATTGAAACTTTTCAAATCCCTCTCAAAATTGTTGAAATTCTCTTGAAGCTTTTAAAATTCTCTCTAGAATTTTCAAAATCCATGGCCACATGTTTACAATTTCACGTCAAAAAATGGCTAAAATTCCAGTTGAAATTTTTTCAAAGTCCCTTAAAAATTTTCCAATTTTTGTCCCAATTCTTCCCATTCCCATTGAAACTTTTCAAATCCCTCTCAAAATTGTTGAAATTCTCTTGAAGCTTTTAAAATTCTCTCTAGAATTTTCAAAATCCATGGCCACATGTTTACAATTTCACGTCAAAAAATGGCTAAAATTCCAGTTGAAATTTTTTCAAAGTCCCTTAAAAATTTTCCAATTTTTGTCCCAATTCTTCCCATTCCCATTGAAACTTTTCAAATCCCTCGCAGAATTGTTGAAATTCTGTTGAAGCTTTTAAAATTCTCTCTAGAATTTTCAAAATCCATGTCCACATGTTTACAATTTCACGTCAAAAAATGGCTAAAATTCCAGTTGAAATTTTTTCCAAGTCCCTGAAAAATTTTCCAATTTTTGTCCCAATTCTTCCCATTCCCATTGAAACTTTTCAAATCCCTCTCAAAATTGTTGAAATTCTCTTGAAGCTTTTAAAATTCTCTCTAGAATTTTCAAAATCCATGTCCACATGTTTACAATTTCACGTCAAAAAATGGCTAAAATTCCAGTTGAAATTTTTTCAAAGTCCCTTAAAAGTTTTCCAATTTTTGTCCCAATTCTTCCCATTCCCATTGAAACTTTTCAAATCCCTCTCAAAATTGTTGAAATTCTCTTGAAGCTTTTAAAATTCTCTCTAGAATTTTCAAAATCCATGGCCACATGTTTACAATTTCACGTCAAAAAATGGCTAAAATTCCAGTTTAAATTTTTTCAAAGTCCCTGAAAAATTTTCCAATTTTTGTCCCAATTCTTCCCATTCCCATTGAAACTTTTCAAATCCCTCTCAAAATTGTTGAAATTCTCTTGAAGCTTTTAAAATTCTCTCTAGAATTTTCAAAATCCACTTCAACATGTTTACAATTTCACGTCAAAAAATTGCTAAAATTCCAGTTGAAATTTTTTCAAAGTCCCTTAAAAATTTTCCAATTTTTGTCCCAACTCTTCCCATTCCCATTGAAACTTTTCAAATCCCTCTCCAAATTGTTGAAATTCTCTTGAAGCTTTTAAAATTCTCTCTAGAATTTTCAAAATCCATGGCCACATGTTTACAATTTCACATAAAAAAATGGCTAAAATTCCAGTCGAAATTTTTTCAAAGTCCCTTAAAAATTTTCCAATTTTTGTCCCAATTCTTCCCATTCCCATTGAAACTTTTCAAATCCCTCTCAAAATTGTTGAAATTCTCTTGAAGCTTTTAAAATTCTCTCTAGAATTTTCAAAATCCATGTCCACATGTTTACAATTTCATGACAAAAAATGGCTAAAATTCCAGTTGAAATTTTTTCAAAGTCCCTTAAAAATTTTCCAATTTTTGTCCCAATTCTTCCCATTCCCATTGAAACTTTTCAAATCCCTCTCAAAATTGTTGAAATTCTCTTGAAGCTTTTAAAATTCTCTCTAGAATTTTCAAAATCCATGTCCACATGTTTACAATTTCACGTCAAAAAATGGCTAAAATTCCAGTTGAAATTTTTTCAAAGTCCCTTAAAAATTTTCCAATTTTTGTCCCAATTCTTCCCATTCCCATTGAAACTTTTCAAATCCCTCTCAAAATTGTTGAAATTCTCTTGAAGCTTTTAAAATTCTCTCTAGAATTTTGAAAATCCATGGCCACATGTTTACAATTTCACATAAAAAAATGGCTAAAATTCCAGTTGAAATTTTTTCAAAGTCCCTTAAAAATTTTCCAATTTTTGTCCCAATTCTTCCCAATTCCCATTGAAACTTTTCAAATCCCTCTCAAAATTGTTGAAATTCTCTTGAAGCTTTAAAATTCTCTCTAGAATTTTCAAAATCCATGTCCACATGTTTACAATTTCATGTCAAAAAATGGCTAAAATTCCAGTTGAAATTTTTTCAAAGTCCCTTAAAAGTTTTCCAATTTTTGTCCCAATTCTTCCCATTCCCATTGAAACTTTTCAAATCCCTCTCAAAATTGTTGAAATTCTCTTGAAGCTTTTAAAATTCTCTCTAGAATTTTCAAAATCCATGTCCACATGTTTACAATTTCACGTCAAAAAATTGCTAAAATTCCAGCTGAAATTTTTTCAAAGTCCCTTAAAAATTTTCCAATTTTTGTCCCAATTCTTCCCATTCCCATTGAAACTTTTCAAATCCCTCTCCAAATTGTTGAAATTCTCTTGAAGCTTTTAAAATTCTCTCTAGAATTTTCAAAATCCATGTCCACATGTTTACAATTTCACGTCAAAAAATGGCTAAAATTCCAGTTGAAATTTTTTCAAAGTCCCTTAAAAGTTTTCCAATTTTTGTCCCAATTCTTCCCATTCCCATTGAAACTTTTCAAATCCCTCTCAAAATTGTTGAAATTCTCTTGAAGCTTTTAAAATTCTCTCTAGAATTTTCAAAATCCATGGCCACATGTTTACAATTTCACGTAACAAAATGGCTAAAATTCCAGTTGAAATTTTTTCAAAGTCCCTTAAAAATTTTCCAATTTTTGTCCCAATTCTTCCCATTCCCATTGAAACTTTTCAAATCCCTCTCCAAATTGTTGAAATTCTCTTGAACCTTTTAAAATTCTCTCTAGAATTTTCAAAATCCATGTCCACATGTTTACAATTTCACGTAAAAAAATGGCTAAAATTCCAGTTGAAATTTTTTCAAAGTCCCTTAAAAGTTTTCCAATTTTTGTCCCAATTCTTCCCATTCCCATTGAAACTTTTCAAATCCCTCTCAAAATTGTTGAAATTCTCTTGAAGCTTTTAAAATTCTCTCTAGAATTTTCAAAATCCATGGCCACATGTTTACAATTTCACATAAAAAAATGGCTAAAATTCCAGTTGAAATTTTTTCAAAGTCCCTTAAAAATTTTCCAATTTTTGTCCCAATTCTTCCCATTCCCATTGAAACTTTTCAAATCCCTCTCAAAATTGTTGAAATTCTGTTGAAGCTTTTAAAATTCTCTCTAGAATTTTCAAAATCCATGGCCACATGTTTACAATTTCACGTCAAAAAATGGCTAAAATTCCAGTTGAAATTTTTTCAAAGTCCCTTAAAAGTTTTCCAATTTTTGTCCCAATTCTTCCCATTCCCATTGAAACTTTTCAAATCCCTCTCAAAATTGTTGAAATTCTCTTGAAGCTTTTAAAATTCTCTCTAGAATTTTCAAAATCCATGTCCACATGTTTACAATTTCACGTCAAAAAATGGCTAAAATTCCAGTTGAAATTTTTTCAAAGTCCCTGAAAAATTTTCCAATTTTTGTCCCAATTCTTCCCATTCCCATTGAAACTTTTCAAATCCCTCTCAAAATTGTTGAAATTCTCTTGAAGCTTTTAAAATTCTCTCTAGAATTTTCAAAATCCATGGCCACATGTTTACAATTTCACATCAAAAAATGGCTAAAATTCCAGTTGAAATTTTTTCAAAGTCCCTGAAAAATTTTCCAATTTTTGTCCCAATTCTTCCCATTCCCATTGAAACTTTTCAAATCCCTCTCAAAATTGTTGAAATTCTGTTGAAGCTTTTAAAATTCTCTCTAGAATTTTCAAAATCCATGTCCACATGTTTACAATTTCATGTCAAAAAATGGCTAAAATTCCAGTTGAAATTTTTTCAAAGTCCCTTAAAAGTTTTCCAATTTTTGTCCCAATTCTTCCCATTCCCATTGAAACTTTTCAAATCCCTCTCAAAATTGTTGAAATTCTCTTGAAGCTTTTAAAATTCTCTCTAGAATTTTCAAAATCCATGTCCACATGTTTACAATTTCACGTCAAAAAATTGCTAAAATTCCAGCTGAAATTTTTTCAAAGTCCCTTAAAAATTTTCCAATTTTTGTCCCAATTCTTCCCATTCCCATTGAAACTTTTCAAATCCCTCTCCAAATTGTTGAAATTCTCTTGAAGCTTTTAAAATTCTCTCTAGAATTTTCAAAATCCATGGCCACATGTTTACAATTTCACGTCAAAAAATGGCTAAAATTCCAGTTGAAATTTTTTCAAAGTCCCTTAAAAATTTTCCAATTTTTGTCCCAATTCTTCCCATTCCCATTGAAACTTTTCAAATCCCTCTCAAAATTGTTGAAATTCTCTTGAAGCTTTTAAAATTCTCTCTAGAATTTTCAAAATCCATGGCCACATGTTTACAATTTCACGTCAAAAAATGGCTAAAATTCCAGTTGAAATTTTTTCAAAGTCCCTTAAAAATTTTCCAATTTTTGTCCCAATTCTTCCCATTCCCATTGAAACTTTTCAAATCCCTCTCCAAATTGTTGAAATTCTGTTGAAGCTTTTAAAATTCTCTCTAGAATTTTCAAAATCCATGGCCACATGTTTACAATTTCACGTCAAAAAATGGCTAAAATTCCAGTTGAAATTTTTTCAAAGTCCCTTAAAAGTTTTCCAATTTTTGTCCCAATTCTTCCCATTCCCATTGAAACTTTTCAAATCCCTCTCAAAATTGTTGAAATTCTCTTGAAGCTTTTAAAATTCTCTCTAGAATTTTCAAAATCCATGGCCACATGTTTACAATTTCACATAAAAAAATGGCTAAAATTCCAGTTGAAATTTTTTCAAAGTCCCTTAAAAATTTTCCAATTTTTGTCCCAATTCTTCCCATTCCCATTGAAACTTTTCAAATCCCTCTCAAAATTGTTGAAATTCTGTTGAAGCTTTTAAAATTCTCTCTAGAATTTTCAAAATCCATGGCCACATGTTTACAATTTCACGTCAAAAAATGGCTAAAATTCCAGTTGAAATTTTTTCAAAGTCCCTTAAAAGTTTTCCAATTTTTGTCCCAATTCTTCCCATTCCCATTGAAACTTTTCAAATCCCTCTCAAAATTGTTGAAATTCTCTTGAAGCTTTTAAAATTCTCTCTAGAATTTTCAAAATCCATGTCCACATGTTTACAATTTCACGTCAAAAAATGGCTAAAATTCCAGTTGAAATTTTTTCAAAGTCCCTTAAAAATTTTCCAATTTTTGTCCCAATTCTTCCCATTCCCATTGAAACTTTTCAAATCCCTCTCAAAATTGTTGAAATTCTCTTGAAGCTTTTAAAATTCTCTCTAGAATTTTCAAAATCCATGGCCACATGTTTACAATTTCACGTCAAAAAATGGCTAAAATTCCAGTTGAAATTTTTTCAAAGTCCCTTAAAAATTTTCCAATTTTTGTCCCAATTCTTCCCATTCCCATTGAAACTTTTCAAATCCCTCTCAAAATTGTTGAAATTCTCTTGAAGCTTTTAAAATTCTCTCTAGAATTTTCAAAATCCATGTCCACATGTTTACAATTTCACGTCAAAAAATGGCTAAAATTCCAGTTGAAATTTTTTCAAAGTCCCTTAAAAGTTTTCCAATTTTTGTCCCAATTCTTCCCATTCCCATTGAAACTTTTCAAATCCCTCTCAAAATTGTTGAAATTCTCTTGAAGCTTTTAAAATTCTCTCTAGAATTTTCAAAATCCATGGCCACATGTTTACAATTTCACGTCAAAAAATGGCTAAAATTCCAGTTGAAATTTTTTCAAAGTCCCTTAAAAGTTTTCCAATTTTTGTCCCAATTCTTCCCATTCCCATTGAAACTTTTCAAATCCCTCTCAAAATTGTTGAAATTCTCTTGAAGCTTTTAAAATTCTCTCTAGAATTTTCAAAATCCATGGCCACATTTTTACAATTTCACGTCAAAAAATGGCTAAAATTCCAGTTGAAATTTTTTCAAAGTCCCTTAAAAATTTTCCAATTTTTGTCCCAATTCTTCCCATTCCCATTGAAACTTTTCAAATCCCTCTCAAAATTGTTGAAATTCTCTTGAAGCTTTTAAAATTCTCTCTAGAATTTTCAAAATCCATGGCCACATGTTTACAATTTCACGTCAAAAAATGGCTAAAATTCCAGTTGAAATTTTTTCAAAGTCCCTGAAAAATTTTCCAATTTTTGTCCCAATTCTTCCCATTCCCATTGAAACTTTTCAAATCCCTCTCCAAATTGTTGAAATTCTCTTGAAGCTTTTAAAATTCTCTCTAGAATTTTCAAAATCCATGGCCACATGTTTACAATTTCACATAAAAAAATGGCTAAAATTCCAGTTGAAATTTTTTCAAAGTCCCTTAAAAGTTTTCCAATTTTTGTCCCAATTCTTCCCATTCCCATTGAAACTTTTCAAATCCCTCTCAAAATTGTTGAAATTCTCTTGAAGCTTTTAAAATTCTCTCTAGAATTTTCAAAATCCATGTCCACATGTTTACAATTTCACGACAAAAAATTGATAAAATTCCAGTTGAAATTTTTTCAAAGTCCCTTAAAAATTTTCCAATTTTTGTCCCAATTCTTCCCATTCCCATTGAAACTTTTCAAATCCCTCTCCAAATTGTTGAAATTCTGTTGAAGCTTTTAAAATTCTCTCTAGAATTTTCAAAATCCATGGCCACATGTTTACAATTTCACGTCAAAAAATGGCTAAAATTCCAGTTGAAATTTTTTCAAAGTCCCTTAAAAATTTTCCAATTTTTGTCCCAATTCTTCCCATTCCCATTGAAACTTTTCAAATCCCTCTCCAAATTGTTGAAATTCTCTTGAAGCTTTTAAAATTCTCTCTAGAATTTTGAAAATCCATGGCCACATGTTTACAATTTCACATAAAAAAATGGCTAAAATTCCAGTTGAAATTTTTTCAAAGTCTCTTAAAAATTTTCCAATTTTTGTCCCAATTCTTCCCATTCCCATTGAAACTTTTCAAATCCCTCTCAAAATTGTTGAAATTCTCTTGAAGCTTTTAAAATTCTCTCTAGAATTTTCAAAATCCATGTCCACATGTTTACAATTTCACGTAAAAAAATGGCTAAAATTCCAATTGAAATTTTTTCTAAGTCCCTTAAAAGTTTTCCAATTTTTGTCCCAATTCTTCCCATTCCCATTGAAACTTTTCAAATCCCTCTCAAAATTGTTGAAATTCTCTTGAAGCTTTTAAAATTCTCTCTAGAATTTTCAAAATCCATGTCCACATGTTTACAAGTTCACGACAAAAAATGGCTAAAATTCCAGTTGAAATTTTTTCAAAGTCCCTTAAAAATTTTCCAATTTTTGTCCCAATTCTTCCCATTCCCATTGAAACTTTTCAAATCCCTCTCCAAATTGTTGAAATTCTCTTGAACCTTTTAAAATTCTCTCTAGAATTTTCAAAATCCATGGCCACATGTTTACAATTTCATGTCAAAAAATGGCTAAAATTCCAGTTGAAATTTTTTCAAAGTCCCTTAAAAATTTTCCAATTTTTGTCCCAATTCTTCCCATTCCCATTGAAACTTTTCAAATCCCTCTCTAAATTGTTGAAATTCTCTTGAAGCTTTTAAAATTCTCTCTAGAATTTTCAAAATCCATGTCCACATGTTTACAATTTCACGTCAAAAAATGGCTAAAATTCCAGTTGAAATTTTTTCAAAGTCCCTTCAAAATTTTCCAATTTTTGTCCCAATTCTTCCCATTCCCATTGAAACTTTTCAAATCCCTCTCCAAATTGTTGAAATTCTCTTGAAGCTTTTAAAATTCTCTCTAGAATTTTCAAAATCCATGGCCACATGTTTACAATTTCACGTCAAAAAATGGCTAAAATTCCAGTTGAAATTTTTTCAAAGTCCCTTAAAAATTTTCCAATTTTTGTCCCAATTCTTCCCATTCCCATTGAAACTTTTCAAATCCCTCTCAAAATTGTTGAAATTCTCTTGAAGCTTTTAAAATTCTCTCTAGAATTTTGAAAATCCATGGCCACATGTTTACAATTTCACATAAAAAAATGGCTAAAATTCCAGTTGAAATTTTTTCAAAGTCCCTTAAAAATTTTCCAATTTTTGTCCCAATTCTTCCCATTCCCATTGAAACTTTTCAAATCCCTCTCAAAATTGTTGAAATTCTCTTGAAGCTTTTAAAATTCTCTCTAGAATTTTCAAAATCCATGTCCACATGTTTACAATTTCACGTCAAAAAATGGCTAAAATTCCAGTTGAAATTTTTTCAAAGTCCCTTAAAAATTTTCCAATTTTTGTCCCAATTCTTCCCATTCCCATTGAAACTTTTCAAATCCCTCTCAAAATTGTTGAAATTCTCTTGAAGCTTTTAAAATTCTCTCTAGAATTTTCAAAATCCATGGCCACATGTTTACAATTTCACGTAAAAAAATTGCTAAAATTCCAGTTGAAATTTTTTCAAAGTCCCTTAAAAATTTTCCAATTTTTGTCCCAATTCTTCCCATTCCCATTGAAACTTTTCAAATCCCTCTCAAAATTGTTGAAATTCTGTTGAAGCTTTTAAAATTCTCTCTAGAATTTTCAAAATCCATGTCCACATGTTTACAATTTCACGTAAAAAAATGGCTAAAATTCCAGTTGAAATTTTTTCAAAGTCCCTTAAAAGTTTTCCAATTTTTGTCCCAATTCTTCCCATTCCCATTGAAACTTTTCAAATCCCTCTCAAAATTGTTGAAATTCTCTTGAAGCTTTTAAAATTCTCTCTAGAATTTTCAAAATCCATGTCCACATGTTTACAATTTCACGTAAAAAAATGGCTAAAATTCCAATTGAAATTTTTTCTAAGTCCCTTAAAAGTTTTCCAATTTATGTCCCAATTCTTCCCATTCCCATTGAAACTTTTCAAATCCCTCTCAAAATTGTTGAAATTCTCTTGAAGCTTTTAAAATTCTCTCTAGAATTTTCAAAATCCATGTCCACATGTTTACAAGTTCACGACAAAAAATGGCTAAAATTCCAGTTGAAATTTTTTCAAAGTCCCTTAAAAATTTTCCAATTTTTGTCCCAATTCTTCCCATTCCCATTGAAACTTTTCAAATCCCTCTCCAAATTGTTGAAATTCTCTTGAACCTTTTAAAATTCTCTCTAGAATTTTCAAAATCCATGTCCACATGTTTACAATTTCATGTCAAAAAATGGCTAAAATTCCAGTTGAAATTTTTTCAAAGTCCCTTAAAAATTTTCCAATTTTTGTCCCAATTCTTCCCATTCCCATTGAAACTTTTCAAATCCCTCTCTAAATTGTTGAAATTCTCTTGAAGCTTTTAAAATTCTCTCTAGAATTTTCAAAATCCATGTCCACATGTTTACAATTTCACGTCAAAAAATGGCTAAAATTCCAGTTGAAATTTTTTCAAAGTCCCTGAAAAATTTTCCAATTTTTGTCCCAATTCTTCCCATTCCCATTGAAACTTTTCAAATCCCTCTCAAAATTGTTGAAATTCTCTTGAAGCTTTTAAAATTCTCTCTAGAATTTTCAAAATCCATGGCCACATGTTTACAATTTCACGTCAAAAAATGGCTAAAATTCCAGTTGAAATTTTTTCAAAGTCCCTTAAAAATTTTCCAATTTTTGTCCCAATTCTTCCCATTCCCATTGAAACTTTTCAAATCCCTCTCAAAATTGTTGAAATTCTCTTGAAGCTTTTAAAATTCTCTCTAGAATTTTGAAAATCCATGGCCACATGTTTACAATTTCACATAAAAAAATGGCTAAAATTCCAGTTGAAATTTTTTCAAAGTCCCTTAAAAATTTTCCAATTTTTGTCCCAATTCTTCCCATTCCCATTGAAACTTTTCAAATCCCTCTCAAAATTGTTGAAATTCTCTTGAAGCTTTTAAAATTCTCTCTAGAATTTTCAAAATCCATGTCCACATGTTTACAATTTCACGTCAAAAAATGGCTAAAATTCCAGTTGAAATTTTTTCAAAGTCCCTTAAAAATTTTCCAATTTTTGTCCCAATTCTTCCCATTCCCATTGAAACTTTTCAAATCCCTCTCAAAATTGTTGAAATTCTCTTGAAGCTTTTAAAATTCTCTCTAGAATTTTCAAAATCCATGGCCACATGTTTACAATTTCACGTAAAAAAATTGCTAAAATTCCAGTTGAAATTTTTTCAAAGTCCCTGAAAAATTTTCCAATTTTTGTCCCAATTCTTCCCATTCCCATTGAAACTTTTCAAATCCCTCTCAAAATTGTTGAAATTCTGTTGAAGCTTTTAAAATTCTCTCTAGAATTTTCAAAATCCATGTCCACATGTTTACAATTTCACGTAAAAAAATGGCTAAAATTCCAGTTGAAATTTTTTCAAAGTCCCTTAAAAGTTTTCCAATTTTTGTCCCAATTCTTCCCATTCCCATTGAAACTTTTCAAATCCCTCTCAAAATTGTTGAAATTCTCTTGAAGCTTTTAAAATTCTCTCTAGAATTTTCAAAATCCATGGCCACATGTTTACAATTTCACATAAAAAAATGGCTAAAATTCCAGTTGAAATTTTTTCAAAGTCCCTTAAAAATTTTCCAATTTTTGTCCCAATTCTTCCCATTCCCATTGAAACTTTTCAAATCCCTCTCAAAATTGTTGAAATTCTGTTGAAGCTTTTAAAATTCTCTCTAGAATTTTCAAAATCCATGTCCACATGTTTACAATTTCGCGTCAAAAAATGGCTAAAATTCCAGTTGAAATTTTTTCAAAGTCCCTTAAAAATTTTCCAATTTTTGTCCCAATTCTTCCCATTCCCATTGAAACTTTTCAAATCCCTCTCAAAATTGTTGAAATTCTCTTGAAGCTTTTAAAATTCTCTCTAGAATTTTCAAAATCCATGTCCACATGTTTACAATTTCACGTCAAAAAATGGCTAAAATTCCAGTTGAAATTTTTTCAAAGTCCCTTAAAAATTTTCCAATTTTTGTCCCAATTCTTCCCATTCCCATTGAAACTTTTCAAATCCCTCTCAAAATTGTTGAAATTCTGTTGAAGCTTTTAAAATTCTCTCTAGAATTTTCAAAATCCATGGCCACATGTTTACAATTTCACGTCAAAAAATGGCTAAAATTCCAGTTGAAATTTTTTCAAAGTCCCTTAAAAATTTTCCAATTTTTGTCCCAATTCTTCCCATTCCCATTGAAACTTTTCAAATCCCTCTCTAAATTGTTGAAATTCTCTTGAAGCTTTTAAAATTCTCTCTAGAATTTTCAAAATCCATGTCCACATGTTTACAATTTCACGTCAAAAAATGGCTAAAATTCCAGTTGAAATTTTTTCAAAGTCCCTTAAAAGTTTTCCAATTTTTGTCCCAATTCTTCCCATTCCCATTGAAACTTTTCAAATCCCTCTCAAAATTGTTGAAATTCTCTTGAAGCTTTTAAAATTCTCTCTAGAATTTTCAAAATCCATGGCCACATGTTTACAATTTCACGTCAAAAAATGGCTAAAATTCCAGTTGAAATTTTTTCAAAGTCCCTTAAAAGTTTTCCAATTTTTGTCCCAATTCTTCCCATTCCCATTGAAACTTTTCAAATCCCTCTCCAAATTGTTGAAATTCTCTTGAAGCTTTTAAAATTCTCTCTAGAATTTTCAAAATCCATGGCCACATGTTTACAATTTCACATAAAAAAATGGCTAAAATTCCAGTTGAAATTTTTTCAAAGTCCCTGAAAAATTTTCCAATTTTTGTCCCAATTCTTCCCATTCCCATTGAAACTTTTCAAATCCCTCTCAAAATTGTTGAAATTCTGTTGAAGCTTTTAAAATTCTCTCTAGAATTTTCAAAATCCATGTCCACATGTTTACAATTTCACGTAAAAAAATGGCTAAAATTCCAGTTGAAATTTTTTCAAAGTCCCTTAAAAGTTTTCCAATTTTTGTCCCAATTCTTCCCATTCCCATTGAAACTTTTCAAATCCCTCTCAAAATTGTTGAAATTCTCTTGAAGCTTTTAAAATTCTCTCTAGAATTTTCAAAATCCATGGCCACATGTTTACAATTTCACGTCAAAAAATGGCTAAAATTCCAGTTGAAATTTTTTCAAAGTCCCTTAAAAATTTTCCAATTTTTGTCCCAATTCTTCCCATTCCCATTGAAACTTTTCAAATCCCTCTCCAAATTGTTGAAATTCTCTTGAAGCTTTTAAAATTCTCTCTAGAATTTTGAAAATCCATGGCCACATGTTTACAATTTCACATAAAAAAATGGCTAAAATTCCAGTTGAAATTTTTTCAAAGTCCCTTAAAAATTTTCCAATTTTTGTCCCAATTCTTCCCATTCCCATTGAAACTTTTCAAATCCCTCTCAAAATTGTTGAAATTCTCTTGAAGCTTTTAAAATTCTCTCTAGAATTTTCAAAATCCATGTCCACATGTTTACAATTTCACGTAAAAAAATGGCTAAAATTCCAATTGAAATTTTTTCTAAGTCCCTTAAAAGTTTTCCAATTTTTGTCCCAATTCTTCCCATTCCCATTGAAACTTTTCAAATCCCTCTCAAAATTGTTGAAATTCTCTTGAAGCTTTTAAAATTCTCTCTAGAATTTTCAAAATCCATGTCCACATGTTTACAAGTTCACGTCAAAAAATGGCTAAAATTCCAGTTGAAATTTTTTCAAAGTCCCTTAAAAATTTTCCAATTTTTGTCCCAATTCTTCCCATTCCCATTGAAACTTTTCAAATCCCTCTCCAAATTGTTGAAATTCTCTTGAAGCTTTTAAAATTCTCTCTAGAATTTTCAAAATCCATGTCCACATGTTTACAATTTCACGTCAAAAAATGGCTAAAATTCCAGTTGAAATTTTTTCAAAGTCCCTTCAAAATTTTCCAATTTTTGTCCCAATTCTTCCCATTCCCATTGAAACTTTTCAAATCCCTCTCAAAATTGTTGAAATTCTCTTGAAGCTTTTAAAATTCTCTCTAGAATTTTCAAAATCCATGGCCACATGTTTACAATTTCACGTCAAAAAATGGCTAAAATTCCAGTTGAAATTTTTTCAAAGTCCCTTAAAAATTTTCCAATTTTTGTCCCAATTCTTCCCATTCCCATTGAAACTTTTCAAATCCCTCTCAAAATTGTTGAAATTCTCTTGAAGCTTTTAAAATTCTCTCTAGAATTTTGAAAATCCATGGCCACATGTTTACAATTTCACATAAAAAAATGGCTAAAATTCCAGTTGAAATTTTTTCAAAGTCCCTTAAAAATTTTCCAATTTTTGTCCCAATTCTTCCCATTCCCATTGAAACTTTTCAAATCCCTCTCAAAATTGTTGAAATTCTGTTGAAGCTTTTAAAATTCTCTCTAGAATTTTCAAAATCCATGGCCACATGTTTACAATTTCACGTCAAAAAATGGCTAAAATTCCAGTTGAAATTTTTTCAAAGTCCCTTAAAAATTTTCCAATTTTTGTCCCAATTCTTCCCATTCCCATTGAAACTTTTCAAATCCCTCTCAAAATTGTTGAAATTCTCTTGAAGCTTTTAAAATTCTCTCTAGAATTTTCAAAATCCATGGCCACATGTTTACAATTTCACGTAAAAAAATTGCTAAAATTCCAGTTGAAATTTTTTCAAAGTCCCTTAAAAATTTTCCAATTTTTGTCCCAATTCTTCCCATTCCCATTGAAACTTTTCAAATCCCTCTCAAAATTGTTGAAATTCTCTTGAAGCTTTTAAAATTCTCTCTAGAATTTTCAAAATCCATGTCCACATGTTTACAATTTCACGTAAAAAAATGGCTAAAATTCCAATTGAAATTTTTTCTAAGTCCCTTAAAAGTTTTCCAATTTTTGTCCCAATTCTTCCCATTCCCATTGAAACTTTTCAAATCCCTCTCAAAATTGTTGAAATTCTCTTGAAGCTTTTAAAATTCTCTCTAGAATTTTCAAAATCCATGTCCACATGTTTACAATTTCACGTCAAAAATTTGCTAAAATTCCAGTTGAAATTTTTTCAAAGTCCCTTAAAAGTTTTCCAATTTTTGTCCCAATTCTTCCCATTCCCATTGAAACTTTTCAAATCCCTCTCAAAATTGTTGAAATTCTCTTGAAGCTTTTAAAATTCTCTCTAGAATTTTCAAAATCCATGGCCACATGTTTACAATTTCACTTAAAAAAATTGCTAAAATTCCAGTTGAAATTTTTTCAAAGTCCCTTAAAAATTTTCCAATTTTTGTCCCAATTCTTCCCATTCCCATTGAAACTTTTCAAATCCCTCTCAAAATTGTTGAAATTCTGTTGAAGCTTTTAAAATTCTCTCTAGAATTTTCAAAATCCATGTCCACATGTTTACAATTTCACGTCAAAAAATGGCTAAAATTCCAGTTGAAATTTTTTCAAAGTCCCTGAAAAATTTTCCAATTTTTGTCCCAATTCTTCCCATTCCCATTGAAACTTTTCAAATCCCTCTCAAAATTGTTGAAATTCTCTTGAAGCTTTTAAAATTCTCTCTAGAATTTTCAAAATCCATGGCCACATGTTTACAATTTCACGTCAAAAAATGGCTAAAATTCCAGTTGAAATTTTTTCAAAGTCCCTTAAAAATTTTCCAATTTTTGTCCCAATTCTTCCCATTCCCATTGAAACTTTTCAAATCCCTCTCCAAATTGTTGAAATTCTCTTGAAGCTTTTAAAATTCTCTCTAGAATTTTGAAAATCCATGGCCACATGTTTACAATTTCACATAAAAAAATGGCTAAAATTCCAGTTGAAATTTTTTCAAAGTCCCTTAAAAATTTTCCAATTTTTGTCCCAATTCTTCCCATTCCCATTGAAACTTTTCAAATCCCTCTCAAAATTGTTGAAATTCTCTTGAAGCTTTTAAAATTCTCTCTAGAATTTTCAAAATCCATGTCCACATGTTTACAATTTCACGTCAAAAAATGGCTAAAATTCCAGTTGAAATTTTTTCAAAGTCCCTTAAAAATTTTCCAATTTTTGTCCCAATTCTTCCCATTCCCATTGAAACTTTTCAAATCCCTCTCAAAATTGTTGAAATTCTCTTGAAGCTTTTAAAATTCTCTCTAGAATTTTCAAAATCCATGGCCACATGTTTACAATTTCACGTAAAAAAATTGCTAAAATTCCAGTTGAAATTTTTTCAAAGTCCCTTAAAAATTTTCCAATTTTTGTCCCAATTCTTCCCATTCCCATTGAAACTTTTCAAATCCCTCTCAAAATTGTTGAAATTCTGTTGAAGCTTTTAAAATTCTCTCTAGAATTTTCAAAATCCATGTCCACATGTTTACAATTTCACGTCAAAAAATGGCTAAAATTCCAGTTGAAATTTTTTCAAAGTCCCTGAAAAATTTTCCAATTTTTGTCCCAATTCTTCCCATTCCCATTGAAACTTTTCAAATCCCTCTCAAAATTGTTGAAATTCTCTTGAAGCTTTTAAAATTCTCTCTAGAATTTTGAAAATCCATGGCCACATGTTTACAATTTCACATAAAAAAATGGCTAAAATTCCAGTTGAAATTTTTTCAAAGTCCCTTAAAAATTTTCCAATTTTTGTCCCAATTCTTCCCATTCCCATTGAAACTTTTCAAATCCCTCTCAAAATTGTTGAAATTCTCTTGAAGCTTTTAAAATTCTCTCTAGAATTTTCAAAATCCATGTCCACATGTTTACAATTTCACGTAAAAAAATGGCTAAAATTCCAGTTGAAATTTTTTCAAAGTCCCTTAAAAATTTTCCAATTTTTGTCCCAATTCTTCCCATTCCCATTGAAACTTTTCAAATCCCTCTCAAAATTGTTGAAATTCTGTTGAAGCTTTTAAAATTCTCTCTAGAATTTTCAAAATCCATGTCCACATGTTTACAATTTCACGTCAAAAAATGGCTAAAATTCCAGTTGAAATTTTTTCAATGTCCCTGAAAAATTTTCCAATTTTTGTCCCAATTCTTCCCATTCCCATTGAAACTTTTCAAATCCCTCTCAAAATTGTTGAAATTCTCTTGAAGCTTTTAAAATTCTCTCTAGAATTTTGAAAATCCATGGCCACATGTTTACAATTTCACATAAAAAAATGGCTAAAATTCCAGTTGAAATTTTTTCAAAGTCCCTTAAAAATTTTCCAATTTTTGTCCCAATTCTTCCCATTCCCATTGAAACTTTTCAAATCCCTCTCAAAATTGTTGAAATTCTCTTGAAGCTTTTAAAATTCTCTCTAGAATTTTCAAAATCCATGTCCACATGTTTACAATTTCACGTAAAAAAATGGCTAAAATTCCAATTGAAATTTTTTCTAAGTCCCTTAAAAGTTTTCCAATTTTTGTCCCAATTCTTCCCATTCCCATTGAAACTTTTCAAATCCCTCTCAAAATTGTTGAAATTCTCTTGAAGCTTTTAAAATTCTCTCTAGAATTTTCAAAATCCATGTCCACATGTTTACAATTTCACGTCAAAAAATGGCTAAAATTCCAGTTGAAATTTTTTCAAAGTCCCTTAAAAGTTTTCCAATTTTTGTCCCAATTCTTCCCATTCCCATTGAAACTTTTCAAATCCCTCTCAAAATTGTTGAAATTCTCTTGAAGCTTTTAAAATTCTCTCTAGAATTTTCAAAATCCATGGCCACATGTTTACAATTTCACTTAAAAAAATTGCTAAAATTCCAGTTGAAATTTTTTCAAAGTCCCTTAAAAATTTTCCAATTTTTGTCCCAATTCTTCCCATTCCCATTGAAACTTTTCAAATCCCTCTCAAAATTGTTGAAATTCTGTTGAAGCTTTTAAAATTCTCTCTAGAATTTTCAAAATCCATGTCCACATGTTTACAATTTCACGTCAAAAAATGGCTAAAATTCCAGTTGAAATTTTTTCAAAGTCCCTGAAAAATTTTCCAATTTTTGTCCCAATTCTTCCCATTCCCATTGAAACTTTTCAAATCCCTCTCAAAATTGTTGAAATTCTCTTGAAGCTTTTAAAATTCTCTCTAGAATTTTCAAAATCCATGTCCACATGTTTACAATTTCACGTCAAAAAATGGCTAAAATTCCAGTTGAAATTTTTTCAAAGTCCCTGAAAAATTTTCCAATTTTTGTCCCAATTCTTCCCATTCCCATTGAAACTTTTCAAATCCCTCTCAAAATTGTTGAAATTCTCTTGAAGCTTTTAAAATTCTCTCTAGAATTTTCAAAATCCATGTCCACATGTTTACAATTTCACGTCAAAAAATGGCTAAAATTCCAGTTGAAATTTTTTCAAAGTCCCTTAAAAATTTTCCAATTTTTGTCCCAATTCTTCCCATTCCCATTGAAACTTTTCAAATCCCTCTCAAAATTGTTGAAATTCTCTTGAAGCTTTTAAAATTCTCTCTAGAATTTTCAAAATCCACTTCAACATGTTTACAATTTCACGTCAAAAAATGGCTAAAATTCCAGTTGAAATTTTTTCAAAGTCCCTTAAAAGTTTTCCAATTTTTGTCCCAATTCTTCCCATTCCCATTGAAACTTTTCAAATCCCTCTCAAAATTGTTGAAATTCTCTTGAAGCTTTTAAAATTCTCTCTAGAATTTTCAAAATCCATGGCCACATGTTTACAATTTCACGACAAAAAATGGCTAAAATTCCAGTTGAAATTTTTTCAAAGTCCCTTAAAAATTTTCCAATTTTTGTCCCAATTCTTCCCATTCCCATTGAAACTTTTCAAATCCCTCTCAAAATTGTTGAAATTCTGTTGAAGCTTTTAAAATTCTCTCTAGAATTTTCAAAATCTATGGCCACATGTTTACAATTTCACGTCAAAAAATGGCTAAAATTCCAGTTGAAATTTTTTCAAAGTCCCTTAAAAGTTTTCCAATTTTTGTCCCAATTCTTCCCATTCCCATTGAAACTTTTCAAATCCCTCTCCAAATTGTTGAAATTCTCTTGAAGCTTTTAAAATTCTCTCTAGAATTTTCAAAATCCATGGCCACATGTTTACAATTTCACGTAAAAAAATTGCTAAAATTCCAGTTGAAATTTTTTCAAAGTCCCTTAAAAATTTTCCAATTTTTGTCCCAATTCTTCCCATTCCCATTGAAACTTTTCAAATCCCTCTCAAAATTGTTGAAATTCTGTTGAAGCTTTTAAAATTCTCTCTAGAATTTTCAAAATCCATGTCCACATGTTTACAATTTCACGTCAAAAAATGGCTAAAATTCCAGTTGAAATTTTTTCAAAGTCCCTGAAAAATTTTCCAATTTTTGTCCCAATTCTTCCCATTCCCATTGAAACTTTTCAAATCCCTCTCAAAATTGTTGAAATTCTCTTGAAGCTTTTAAAATTCTCTCTAGAATTTTCAAAATCCATGTCCACATGTTTACAATTTCACGTCAAAAAATGGCTAAAATTCCAGTTGAAATTTTTTCAAAGTCCCTTAAAAGTTTTCCAATTTTTGTCCCAATTCTTCCCATTCCCATTGAAACTTTTCAAATCCCTCTCAAAATTGTTGAAATTCTCTTGAAGCTTTTAAAATTCTCTCTAGAATTTTCAAAATCCATGGGCACATGTTTACAAGTTCACGACAAAAAATGGCTAAAATTCCAGTTGAAATTTTTTCAAAGTCCCTTAAAAATTTTCCAATTTTTGTCCCAATTCTTCCCATTCCCATTGAAACTTTTCAAATCCCTCTCAAAATTGTTGAAATTCTCTTGAAGCTTTTAAAATTCTCTCTAGAATTTTCAAAATCCACTTCAACATGTTTACAATTTCACGTCAAAAAATGGCTAAAATTCCAGTTGAAATTTTTTCAAAGTCCCTTAAAAGTTTTCCAATTTTTGTCCCAATTCTTCCCATTCCCATTGAAACTTTTCAAATCCCTCTCAAAATTGTTGAAATTCTCTTGAAGCTTTTAAAATTCTCTCTAGAATTTTCAAAATCCATGGCCACATGTTTACAATTTCACGTCAAAAAATGGCTAAAATTCCAGTTGAAATTTTTTCAAAGTCCCTTAAAAATTTTCCAATTTTTGTCCCAATTCTTCCCATTCCCATTGAAACTTTTCAAATCCCTCTCAAAATTGTTGAAATTCTCTTGAAGCTTTTAAAATTCTCTCTAGAATTTTCAAAATCCACTTCAACATGTTTACAATTTCACGTCAAAAAATGGCTAAAATTCCAGTTGAAATTTTTTCAAAGTCCCTTAAAAGTTTTCCAATTTTTGTCCCAATTCTTCCCATTCCCATTGAAACTTTTCAAATCCCTCTCCAAATTGTTGAAATTCTCTTGAAGCTTTTAAAATTCTCTCTAGAATTTTCAAAATCCATGGCCACATGTTTACAATTTCACGTAAAAAAATTGCTAAAATTCCAGTTGAAATTTTTTCAAAGTCCCTTAAAAATTTTCCAATTTTTGTCCCAATTCTTCCCATTCCCATTGAAACTTTTCAAATCCCTCTCAAAATTGTTGAAATTCTGTTGAAGCTTTTAAAATTCTCTCTAGAATTTTCAAAATCCATGTCCACATGTTTACAATTTCACGTCAAAAAATGGCTAAAATTCCAGTTGAAATTTTTTCAAAGTCCCTGAAAAATTTTCCAATTTTTGTCCCAATTCTTCCCATTCCCATTGAAACTTTTCAAATCCCTCTCAAAATTGTTGAAATTCTCTTGAAGCTTTTAAAATTCTCTCTAGAATTTTCAAAATCCATGTCCACATGTTTACAATTTCACGTCAAAAAATGGCTAAAATTCCAGTTGAAATTTTTTCAAAGTCCCTTAAAAGTTTTCCAATTTTTGTCCCAATTCTTCCCATTCCCATTGAAACTTTTCAAATCCCTCTCCAAATTGTTGAAATTCTCTTGAAGCTTTTAAAATTCTCTCTAGAATTTTCAAAATCCATGGCCACATGTTTACAATTTCACGACAAAAAATGGCTAAAATTCCAGTTGAAATTTTTTCAAAGTCCCTTAAAAATTTTCCAATTTTTGTCCCAATTCTTCCCATTCCCATTGAAACTTTTCAAATCCCTCTCAAAATTGTTGAAATTCTCTTGAAGCTTTTAAAATTCTCTCTAGAATTTTCAAAATCTATGGCCACATGTTTACAATTTCACGTCAAAAAATGGCTAAAATTCCAGTTGAAATTTTTTCAAAGTCCCTTAAAAGTTTTCCAATTTTTGTCCCAATTCTTCCCATTCCCATTGAAACTTTTCAAATCCCTCTCCAAATTGTTGAAATTCTGTTGAAGCTTTTAAAATTCTCTCTAGAATTTTCAAAATCCATGTCCACATGTTTACAATTTCACGTCAAAAAATGGCTAAAATTCCAGTTGAAATTTTTTCAAAGTCCCTTAAAAATTTTCCAATTTTTGTCCCAATTCTTCCCATTCCCATTGAAACTTTTCAAATCCCTCTCAAAATTGTTGAAATTCTCTTGAAGCTTTTAAAATTCTCTCTAGAATTTTCAAAATCCATGTCCACATGTTTACAAGTTCACGACAAAAAATGGCTAAAATTCCCGTTGAAATTTTTTCAAAGTCCCTTAAAAATTTTCCAATTTTTGTCCCAATTCTTCCCATTCCCATTGAAACTTTTCAAATCCCTCTCAAAATTGTTGAAATTCTCTTGAAGCTTTTAAAATTCTCTCTAGAATTTTCAAAATCCATGTCCACATGTTTACAATTTCACGTCAAAAAATGGCTAAAATTCCAGTTGAAATTTTTTCAAAGTCCCTTAAAAATTTTCCAATTTTTGTCCCAATTCTTCCCATTCCCATTGAAACTTTTCAAATCCCTCTCAAAATTGTTGAAATTCTCTTGAAGCTTTTAAAATTCTCTCTAGAATTTTCAAAATCCATGTCCACATGTTTACAATTTCACGTCAAAAAATGGCTAAAATTCCAGTTGAAATTTTTTCAAAGTCCCTTAAAAATTTTCCAATTTTTGTCCCAATTCTTCCCATTCCCATTGAAACTTTTCAAATCCCTCTCAAAATTGTTGAAATTCTGTTGAAGCTTTTAAAATTCTCTCTAGAATTTTCAAAATCCATGTCCACATGTTTACAATTTCACGTCAAAAAATGGCTAAAATTCCAGTTGAAATTTTTTCAAAGTCCCTTAAAAATTTTCCAATTTTTGTCCCAATTCTTCCCATTCCCATTGAAACTTTTCAAATCCCTCTCAAAATTGTTGAAATTCTCTTGAAGCTTTTAAAATTCTCTCTAGAATTTTCAAAATCCATGGCCACATGTTTACAATTTCACGACAAAAAATGGCTAAAATTCCACTTGAAATTTTTTCAAAGTCCCTTAAAAGTTTTCCAATTTTTGTCCCAATTCTTCCCATTCCCATTGAAACTTTTCAAATCCCTCTCAAAATTGTTGAAATTCTGTTGAAGCTTTTAAAATTCTCTCTAGAATTTTCAAAATCCATGGCCACATGTTTACAATTTCACGTCAAAAAATGGCTAAAATTCCAGTTGAAATTTTTTCAAAGTCCCTTAAAAGTTTTCCAATTTTTGTCCCAATTCTTCCCATTCCCATTGAAACTTTTCAAATCCCTCTCAAAATTGTTGAAATTCTGTTGAAGCTTTTAAAATTCTCTCTAGAATTTTCAAAATCCATGTCCACATGTTTACAATTTCACGTCAAAAAATGGCTAAAATTCCAGTTGAAATTTTTTCAAAGTCCCTTAAAAATTTTCCAATTTTTGTCCCAATTCTTCCCATTCCCATTGAAACTTTTCAAATCCCTCTCCAAATTGTTGAAATTCTCTTGAAGCTTTTAAAATTCTCTCTAGAATTTTCAAAATCCATGGCCACATGTTTACAATTTCACGACAAAAAATGGCTAAAATTCCACTTGAAATTTTTTCAAAGTCCCTTAAAAGTTTTCCAATTTTTGTCCCAATTCTTCCCATTCCCATTGAAACTTTTCAAATCCCTCTCAAAATTGTTGAAATTCTCTTGAAGCTTTTAAAATTCTCTCTAGAATTTTCAAAATCCATGGCCACATGTTTACAATTTCACGTCAAAAAATGGCTAAAATTCCAGTTGAAATTTTTTCAAAGTCCCTTAAAAATTTTCCAATTTTTGTCCCAATTCTTCCCATTCCCATTGAAACTTTTCAAATCCCTCTCAAAATTGTTGAAATTCTCTTGAAGCTTTTAAAATTCTCTCTAGAATTTTCAAAATCCATGTCCACATGTTTACAATTTCACGTCAAAAAATGGCTAAAATTCCAGTTGAAATTTTTCAAAGTCCCTTAAAAGTTTTACAATTTTTGTCCCAATTCTTCCCATTCCCATTGAAACTTTTCAAATCCCTCTCAAAATTGTTGAAATTCTCTTGAAGCTTTTAAAATTCTCTCTAGAATTTTCAAAATCCATGGCCACATGTTTACAATTTCACGTCAAAAAATGGCTAAAATTCCAGTTGAAATTTTTTCAAAGTCCCTTAAAAGTTTTCAAATTTTTGTCCCAATTCTTCCCATTCCCATTGAAACTTTTCAAATCCCTCTCAAAATTGTTGAAATTCTGTTGAAGCTTTTAAAATTCTCTCTAGAATTTTCAAAATCCATGTCCACATGTTTACAATTTCACGTCAAAAAATGGCTAAAATTCCAGTTGAAATTTTTTCAAAGTCCCTTAAAAATTTTCCAATTTTTGTCCCAATTCTTCCCATTCCCATTGAAACTTTTCAAATCCCTCTCAAAATTGTTGAAATTCTCTTGAAGCTTTTAAAATTCTCTCTAGAATTTTCAAAATCCATGTCCACATGTTTACAATTTCACGTCAAAAAATGGCTAAAATTCCAGTTGAAATTTTTTCAAAGTCCCTTAAAAATTTTCCAATTTTTGTCCCAATTCTTCCCATTCCCATTGAAACTTTTCAAATCCCTCTCAAAATTGTTGAAATTCTCTTGAAGCTTTTAAAATTCTCTCTAGAATTTTCAAAATCCATGTCCACATGTTTACAATTTCACGTCAAAAAATGGCTAAAATTCCAGTTGAAATTTTTTCAAAGTCCCTTAAAAATTTTCCAATTTTTGTCCCAATTCTTCCCATTCCCATTGAAACTTTTCAAATCCCTCTCCAAATTGTTGAAATTCTCTTGAAGCTTTTAAAATTCTCTCTAGAATTTTCAAAATCCATGTCCACATGTTTACAATTTCACGTCAAAAAATGGCTAAAATTCCAGTTGAAATTTTTTCAAAGTCCCTTAAAAGTTTTCCAATTTTTGTCCCAATTCTTCCCATTCCCATTGAAACTTTTCAAATCCCTCTCAAAATTGTTGAAATTCTCTTGAAGCTTTTAAAATTCTCTCTAGAATTTTCAAAATCCATGGCCACATGTTTACAATTTCACGTCAAAAAATGGCTAAAATTCCAGTTGAAATTTTTTCAAAGTCCCTTAAAAATTTTCCAATTTTTGTCCCAATTCTTCCCATTCCCATTGAAACTTTTCAAATCCCTCTCAAAATTGTTGAAATTCTCTTGAAGCTTTTAAAATTCTCTCTAGAATTTTCAAAATCCATGTCCACATGTTTACAATTTCACGTCAAAAAATGGCTAAAATTCCAGTTGAAATTTTTTCAAAGTCCCTTAAAAGTTTTACAATTTTTGTCCCAATTCTTCCCATTCCCATTGAAACTTTTCAAATCCCTCTCAAAATTGTTGAAATTCTCTTGAAGCTTTTAAAATTCTCTCTAGAATTTTCAAAATCCATGGCCACATGTTTACAATTTCACGTCAAAAAATGGCTAAAATTCCAGTTGAAATTTTTTCAAAGTCCCTTAAAAGTTTTCAAATTTTTGTCCCAATTCTTCCCATTCCCATTGAAACTTTTCAAATCCCTCTCAAAATTGTTGAAATTCTGTTGAAGCTTTTAAAATTCTCTCTAGAATTTTCAAAATCCATGGCCACATGTTTACAATTTCACGACAAAAAATGGCTAAAATTCCAGTTGAAATTTTTTCAAAGTCCCTTAAAAATTTTCCAATTTTTGTCCCAATTCTTCCCATTCCCATTGAAACTTTTCAAATCCCTCTCAAAATTGTTGAAATTCTCTTGAAGCTTTTAAAATTCTCTCTAGAATTTTCAAAATCCATGGCCACATGTTTACAATTTCACGTCAAAAAATGGCTAAAATTCCAGTTGAAATTTTTTCAAAGTCCCTTAAAAATTTTCCAATTTTTGTCCCAATTCTTCCCATTCCCATTGAAACTTTTCAAATCCCTCTCAAAATTGTTGAAATTCTCTTGAAGCTTTTAAAATTCTCTCTAGAATTTTCAAAATCCATGTCCACATGTTTACAATTTCACGTCAAAAAATGGCTAAAATTCCAGTTGAAATTTTTTCAAAGTCCCTTAAAAGTTTTACAATTTTTGTCCCAATTCTTCCCATTCCCATTGAAACTTTTCAAATCCCTCTCAAAATTGTTGAAATTCTCTTGAAGCTTTTAAAATTCTCTCTAGAATTTTCAAAATCCATGGCCACATGTTTACAATTTCACGTCAAAAAATGGCTAAAATTCCAGTTGAAATTTTTTCAAAGTCCCTTAAAAGTTTTCAAATTTTTGTCCCAATTCTTCCCATTCCCATTGAAACTTTTCAAATCCCTCTCAAAATTGTTGAAATTCTCTTGAAGCTTTTAAAATTCTCTCTAGAATTTTCAAAATCCATGGCCACATGTTTACAATTTCACGTCAAAAAATGGCTAAAATTCCAGTTGAAATTTTTTCAAAGTCCCTTAAAAATTTTCCAATTTTTGTCCCAATTCTTCCCATTCCCATTGAAACTTTTCAAATCCCTCTCAAAATTGTTGAAATTCTGTTGAAGCTTTTAAAATTCTCTCTAGAATTTTCAAAATCCACTTCAACATGTTTACAATTTCACGTCAAAAAATGGCTAAAATTCCAGTTGAAATTTTTTCAAAGTCCCTTAAAAATTTTCCAATTTTTGTCCCAATTCTTCCCATTCCCATTGAAACTTTTCAAATCCCTCTCAAAATTGTTGAAATTCTCTTGAAGCTTTTAAAATTCTCTCTAGAATTTTCAAAATCCACTTCAACATGTTTACAATTTCACGTCAAAAAATGGCTAAAATTCCACTTGAAATTTTTTCAAAGTCCCTTAAAAATTTTCCAATTTTTGTCCCAATTCTTCCCATTCCCATTGAAACTTTTCAAATCCCTCTCAAAATTGTTGAAATTCTCTTGAAGCTTTTAAAATTCTCTCTAGAATTTTCAAAATCCATGTCCACATGTTTACAATTTCACGTCAAAAAATTGCTAAAATTCCAGCTGAAATTTTTTCAAAGTCCCTTAAAAATTTTCCAATTTTTGTCCCAATTCTTCCCATTCCCATTGAAACTTTTCAAATCCCTCTCAAAATTGTTGAAATTCTCTTGAAGCTTTTAAAATTCTCTCTAGAATTTTCAAAATCCATGGCCACATGTTTACAATTTCACATAAAAAAATGGCTAAAATTCCAGTTGAAATTTTTTCAAAGTCCCTTAAAAATTTTCCAATTTTTGTCCCAATTCTTCCCATTCCCATTGAAACTTTTCAAATCCCTCTCAAAATTGTTGAAATTCTCTTGAAGCTTTTAAAATTCTCTCTAGAATTTTCAAAATCCATGTCCACATGTTTACAATTTCACGTAAAAAAATGGCTAAAATTCCAATTGAAATTTTTTCTAAGTCCCTTAAAAGTTTTCCAATTTTTGTCCCAATTCTTCCCATTCCCATTGAAACTTTTCAAATCCCTCTCCAAATTGTTGAAATTCTCTTGAAGCTTTTAAAATTCTCTCTAGAATTTTCAAAATCCATGGCCACATGTTTACAATTTCACGTCAAAAAATTGCTAAAATTCCAGCTGAAATTTTTTCAAAGTCCCTTAAAAATTTTCCAATTTTTGTCCCAATTCTTCCCATTCCCATTGAAACTTTTCAAATCCCTCTCCAAATTGTTGAAATTCTCTTGAAGCTTTTAAAATTCTCTCTAGAATTTTCAAAATCCATGGCCACATGTTTACAATTTCACGTCAAAAAATGGCTAAAATTCCAGTTGAAATTTTTTCAAAGTCCCTTAAAAGTTTTCCAATTTTTGTCCCAATTCTTCCCATTCCCATTGAAACTTTTCATATCCCTCTCAAAATTGTTGAAATTCTGTTGAAGCTTTTAAAATTCTCTCTAGAATTTTCAAAATCCATGGCCACATGTTTACAATTTCACGTAAAAAAATTGCTAAAATTCCAGTTGAAATTTTTTCAAAGTCCCTTAAAAATTTTCCAATTTTTGTCCCAATTCTTCCCATTCCCATTGAAACTTTTCAAATCCCTCTCAAAATTGTTGAAATTCTGTTGAAGCTTTTAAAATTCTCTCTAGAATTTTCAAAATCCATGTCCACATGTTTACAATTTCACGTCAAAAAATGGCTAAAATTCCAGTTGAAATTTTTTCAAAGTCCCTTAAAAATTTTCCAATTTTTGTCCCAATTCTTCCCATTCCCATTGAAACTTTTCAAATCCCTCTCAAAATTGTTGAAATTCTCTTGAAGCTTTTAAAATTCTCTCTAGAATTTTCAAAATCCATGTCCACATGTTTACAATTTCACGTCAAAAAATGGCTAAAATTCCAGTTGAAATTTTTTCAAAGTCCCTTAAAAATTTTCCAATTTTTGTCCCAATTCTTCCCATTCCCATTGAAACTTTTCAAATCCCTCTCCAAATTGTTGAAATTCTCTTGAAGCTTTTAAAATTCTCTCTAGAATTTTCAAAATCCATGACCACATGTTTATCAAGTTCACGTCAAAAAATGGCTAAAATTCCAGTTGAAATTTTTTCAAAGTCCCTTCAAAATTTTCCAATTTTTGTCCCAATTCTTCCCATTCCCATTGAAACTTTTCAAATCCCTCTCAAAATTGTTGAAATTCTGTTGAAGCTTTTAAAATTCTCTCTAGAATTTTCAAAATCCACTTCAACATGTTTACAATTTCACGTCAAAAAATGGCTAAAATTCCAGTTGAAATTTTTTCAAAGTCCCTTAAAAGTTTTCCAATTTTTGTCCCAATTCTTCCCATTCCCATTGAAACTTTTCAAATCCCTCTCCAAATTGTTGAAATTCTCTTGAAGCTTTTAAAATTCTCTCTAGAATTTTCAAAATCCATGGCCACATGTTTACAATTTCACGACAAAAAATTGCTAAAATTCCACTTGAAATTTTTTCAAAGTCCCTTAAAAATTTTCCAATTTTTGTCCCAATTCTTCCCATTCCCATTGAAACTTTTCAAATCCCTCTCAAAATTGTTGAAATTCTGTTGAAGCTTTTAAAATTCTCTCTAGAATTTTCAAAATCTATGGCCACATGTTTACAATTTCACGTCAAAAAATGGCTAAAATTCCAGTTGAAATTTTTTCAAAGTCCCTGAAAAGTTTTCAAATTTTTGTCCCAATTCTTCCCATTCCCATTGAAACTTTTCAAATCCCTCTCCAAATTGTTGAAATTCTCTTGAAGCTTTTAAAATTCTCTCTAGAATTTTCAAAATCCATGTCCACATGTTTACAATTTCACGACAAAAAATGGCTAAAATTCCAGCTGAAATTTTTTCAAAGTCCCTTAAAAATTTTCCAATTTTTGTCCCAATTCTTCCCATTCCCATTGAAACTTTTCAAATCCCTCTCAAAATTGTTGAAATTCTGTTGAAGCTTTTAAAATTCTCTCTAGAATTTTCAAAATCCATGTCCACATGTTTACAATTTCACGTCAAAAAATGGCTAAAATTCCAGTTGAAATTTTTTCAAAGTCCCTTAAAAGTTTTCCAATTTTTGTCCCAATTCTTCCCATTCCCATTGAAACTTTTCAAATCCCTCTCAAAATTGTTGAAATTCTCTTGAAGCTTTTAAAATTCTCTCTAGAATTTTCAAAATCCATGTCCACATGTTTACAATTTCACGACAAAAAATGGCTAAAATTCCAGCTGAAATTTTTTCAAAGTCCCTTAAAAATTTTCCAATTTTTGTCCCAATTCTTCCCATTCCCATTGAAACTTTTCAAATCCCTCTCAAAATTGTTGAAATTCTGTTGAAGCTTTTAAAATTCTCTCTAGAATTTTCAAAATCCATGGCCACATGTTTACAATTTCACGTAAAAAAATGGCTAAAATTCCAGTTGAAATTTTTTCAAAGTCCGTTAAAGTTTTCCAATTTTTGTCCCAATTCTTCCCATTCCCATTGAAACTTTTCAAATCCCTCTCAAAATTGTTGAAATTCTCTTGAAGCTTTTAAAATTCTCTCTAGAATTTTCAAAATCCATGGCCACATGTTTACAATTTCCCGTCAAAAAATGGCTAAAATTCCAGCTGAAATTTTTTCAAAGTCCCTTAAAAATTTTCCAATTTTTGTCCCAATTCTTCCCATTCCCATTGAAACTTTTCAAATCCCTCTCAAAATTGTTGAAATTCTGTTGAAGCTTTTAAAATTCTCTCTAGAATTTTCAAAATCCATGGCCACATGTTTACAATTTCACGTCAAAAAATGGCTAAAATTCCAGTTGAAATTTTTTCAAAGTCCCTGAAAAATTTTCCAATTTTTGTCCCAATTCTTCCCATTCCCATTGAAACTTTTCAAATCCCTCTCAAAATTGTTGAAATTCTCTTGAAGCTTTTAAAATTCTCTCTAGAATTTTCAAAATCCATGGCCACATGTTTACAAGTTCACGACAAAAAATTGCTAAAATTCCAGTTGAAATTTTTTCAAAGTCCCTTCAAAATTTTCCAATTTTTGTCCCAATTCTTCCCATTCCCATTGAAACTTTTCAAATCCCTCTCAAAATTGTTGAAATTCTCTTGAAGCTTTTAAAATTCTCTCTAGAATTTTCAAAATCCATGTCCACATGTTTACAATTTCACGTCAAAAAATGGCTAAAATTCCAGTTGAAATTTTTTCAAAGTCCCTGAAAAATTTTCCAATTTTTGTCCCAATTCTTCCCATTCCCATTGAAACTTTTCAAATCCCTCTCAAAATTGTTGAAATTCTCTTGAAGCTTTTAAAATTCTCTCTAGAATTTTCAAAATCCATGTCCACATGTTTACAATTTCACATAAAAAAATGGCTAAAATTCCAGTTGAAATTTTTTCAAAGTCCCTTAAAAATTTTCCAATTTTTGTCCCAATTCTTCCCATTCCCATTGAAACTTTTCAAATCCCTCTCAAAATTGTTGAAATTCTCTTGAAGCTTTTAAAATTCTCTCTAGAATTTTCAAAATCCATGGCCACATGTTTACAATTTCACGTAAAAAAATTGCTAAAATTCCAGTTGAAATTTTTTCAAAGTCCCTTAAAAATTTTCCAATTTTTGTCCCAATTCTTCCCATTCCCATTGAAACTTTTCAAATCCCTCTCAAAATTGTTGAAATTCTGTTGAAGCTTTTAAAATTCTCTCTAGAATTTTCAAAATCCATGTCCACATGTTTACAATTTCACGTCAAAAAATGGCTAAAATTCCAGTTGAAATTTTTTCAAAGTCCCTTAAAAATTTTCCAATTTTTGTCCCAATTCTTCCCATTCCCATTGAAACTTTTCAAATCCCTCTCAAAATTGTTGAAATTCTGTTGAAGCTTTTAAAATTCTCTCTAGAATTTTCAAAATCCATGGCCACGTGTTTACAATTTCACGTCAAAAAATGGCTAAAATTCCAGTTGAAATTTTTTCAAAGTCCCTTAAAAGTTTTCCAATTTTTGTCCCAATTCTTCCCATTCCCATTGAAACTTTTCAAATCCCTCTCAAAATTGTTGAAATTCTCTTGAAGCTTTTAAAATTCTCTCTAGAGTTTTCAAAATCCATGGCCACATGTTTACAATTTCACGTCAAAAAATGGCTAAAATTCCAGTTGAAATTTTTTCAAAGTCCCTTAAAAATTTTCCAATTTTTGTCCCAATTCTTCCCATTCCCATTGAAACTTTTCAAATCCCTCTCAAAATTGTTGAAATTCTCTTGAAGCTTTTAAAATTCTCTCTAGAATTTTCAAAATCCATGGCCACATGTTTACAATTTCACGTCAAAAAATGGCTAAAATTCCAGTTGAAATTTTTTCAAAGTCCCTGAAAAATTTTCCAATTTTTGTCCCAATTCTTCCCATTCCCATTGAAACTTTTCAAATCCCTCTCCAAATTGTTGAAATTCTCTTGAAGCTTTTAAAATTCTCTCTAGAATTTTCAAAATCCATGTCCACATGTTTACAATTTCACGTCAAAAAATGGCTAAAATTCCAGTTGAAATTTTTTCAAAGTCCCTTAAAAATTTTCCAATTTTTGTCCCAATTCTTCCCATTCCCATTGAAACTTTTCAAATCCCTCTCAAAATTGTTGAAATTCTCTTGAAGCTTTTAAAATTCTCTCTAGAATTTTCAAAATCCATGGCCACATGTTTACAATTTCACGTCAAAAAATGGCTAAAATTCCAGCTGAAATTTTTTCAAAGTCCCTTAAAAATTTTCCAATTTTTGTCCCAATTCTTCCCATTCCCATTGAAACTTTTCAAATCCCTCTCAAAATTGTTGAAATTCTCTTGAAGCTTTTAAAATTCTCTCTAGAATTTTCAAAATCCATGGCCACATGTTTACAATTTCACATCAAAAAATGGCTAAAATTCCAGTTGAAATTTTTTCAAAGTCCCTGAAAAATTTTCCAATTTTTGTCCCAATTCTTCCCATTCCCATTGAAACTTTTCAAATCCCTCTCAAAATTGTTGAAATTCTCTTGAAGCTTTTAAAATTCTCTCTAGAATTTTCAAAATCCATGGCCACATGTTTACAATTTCACGTCAAAAAATTGCTAAAATTCCAGTTGAAATTTTTTCAAAGTCCCTTAAAAATTTTCCAATTTTTGTCCCAATTCTTCCCATTCCCATTGAAACTTTTCAAATCCCTCTCAAAATTGTTGAAATTCTGTTGAAGCTTTTAAAATTCTCTCTAGAATTTTCAAAATCCATGTCCACATGTTTACAATTTCACGTAAAAAAATGGCTAAAATTCCAGTTGAAATTTTTTCAAAGTCCCTGAAAAATTTTCCAATTTTTGTCCCAATTCTTCCCATTCCCATTGAAACTTTTCAAATCCCTCTCCAAATTGTTGAAATTCTCTTGAAGCTTTTAAAATTCTCTCTAGAATTTTCAAAATCCATGGCCACATGTTTACAATTTCACGTCAAAAAATGGCTAAAATTCCAGTTGAAATTTTTTCAAAGTCCCTTAAAAGTTTTCCAATTTTTGTCCCAATTCTTCCCATTCCCATTGAAACTTTTCAAATCCCTCTCAAAATTGTTGAAATTCTCTTGAAGCTTTTAAAATTCTCTCTAGAATTTTCAAAATCCATGGCCACATGTTTACAATTTCACGTCAAAAAATGGCTAAAATTCCAGTTGAAATTTTTTCAAAGTCCCTTAAAAATTTTCCAATTTTTGTCCCAATTCTTCCCATTCCCATTGAAACTTTTCAAATCCCTCTCAAAATTGTTGAAATTCTGTTGAAGCTTTTAAAATTCTCTCTAGAATTTTCAAAATCCATGGCCACATGTTTACAATTTCACATAAAAAAATGGCTAAAATTCCAGTTGAAATTTTTTCAAAGTCCCTTAAAAATTTTCCAATTTTTGTCCCAATTCTTCCCATTCCCATTGAAACTTTTCAAATCCCTCTCAAAATTGTTGAAATTCTGTTGAACCTTTTAAAATTCTCTCTAGAATTTTCAAAATCCATGTCCACATGTTTACAATTTCACGACAAAAAATGGCTAAAATTCCAGTTGAAATTTCTTCAAAGTCCCTTAAAAATTTTCCAATTTTTGTCCCAATTCTTCCCATTCCCATTGAAACTTTTCAAATCCCTCTCAAAATTGTTGAAATTCTCTTGAAGCTTTTAAAATTCTCTCTAGAATTTTCAAAATCCATGGCCACATGTTTACAATTTCACATAAAAAAATGGCTAAAATTCCAGTTGAAATTTTTTCAAAGTCCCTTAAAAGTTTTCCAATTTTTGTCCCAATTCTTCCCATTCCCATTGAAACTTTTCAAATCCCTCTCAAAATTGTTGAAATTCTCTTGAAGCTTTTAAAATTCTCTCTAGAATTTTCAAAATCCATGTCCACATGTTTACAATTTCACGTAAAAAAATGGCTAAAATTCCAGTTGAAATTTTTTCAAAGTCCCTTAAAAGTTTTCCAATTTTTGTCCCAATTCTTCCCATTCCCATTGAAACTTTTCAAATCCCTCTCCAAATTGTTGAAATTCTCTTGAAGCTTTTAAAATTCTCTCTAGAATTTTCAAAATCCATGTCCACATGTTTACAATTTCACGTCAAAAAATGGCTAAAATTCCAGCTGAAATTTTTTCAAAGTCCCTTAAAAATTTTCCAATTTTTGTCCCAATTCTTCCCATTCCCATTGAAACTTTTCAAATCCCTCTCAAAATTGTTGAAATTCTCTTGAAGCTTTTAAAATTCTCTCTAGAATTTTCAAAATCCATGGCCACATGTTTACAATTTCACGTCAAAAAATGGCTAAAATTCCAGTTGAAATTTTTTCAAAGTCCCTTAAAAATTTTCCAATTTTTGTCCCAATTCTTCCCATTCCCATTGAAACTTTTCAAATCCCTCTCAAAATTGTTGAAATTCTCTTGAAGCTTTTAAAATTCTCTCTAGAATTTTCAAAATCCATGGCCACATGTTTACAATTTCACATAAAAAAATGGCTAAAATTCCAGTTGAAATTTTTTCAAAGTCCCTTAAAAATTTTCCAATTTTTGTCCCAATTCTTCCCATTCCCATTGAAACTTTTCAAATCCCTCTCAAAATTGTTGAAATTCTGTTGAAGCTTTTAAAATTCTCTCTAGAATTTTCAAAATCCATGTCCACATGTTTACAAGTTCACGACAAAAAATGGCTAAAATTCCAGTTGAAATTTTTTCAAAGTCCCTTAAAAATTTTCCAATTTTTGTCCCAATTCTTCCCATTCCCATTGAAACTTTTCAAATCCCTCTCAAAATTGTTGAAATTCTCTTGAAGCTTTTAAAATTCTCTCTAGAATTTTCAAAATCCATGTCCACATGTTTACAATTTCACGTCAAAAAATTGCTAAAATTCCAGTTGAAATTTTTTCAAAGTCCCTTAAAAATTTTCCAATTTTTGTCCCAATTCTTCCCATTCCCATTGAAACTTTTCAAATCCCTCTCAAAATTGTTGAAATTCTGTTGAAGCTTTTAAAATTCTCTCTAGAATTTTCAAAATCCATGTCCACATGTTTACAATTTCACGTCAAAAAATGGCTAAAATTCCAGTTGAAATTTTTTCAAAGTCCCTTAAAAGTTTTCCAATTTTTGTCCCAATTCTTCCCATTCCCATTGAAACTTTTCAAATCCCTCTCAAAATTGTTGAAATTCTCTTGAAGCTTTTAAAATTCTCTCTAGAATTTTCAAAATCCATGGCCACATGTTTACAATTTCACGTAAAATAATGGCTAAAATTCCAGTTGAAATTTTTTCAAAGTCCCTTAAAAATTTTCCAATTTTTGTCCCAATTCTTCCCATTCCCATTGAAACTTTTCAAATCCCTCTCAAAATTGTTGAAATTCTCTTGAAGCTTTTAAAATTCTCTCTAGAATTTTCAAAATCCATGGCCACATGTTTACAAGTTCACGACAAAAAATGGCTAAAATTCCAGTTGAAATTTTTTCAAAGTCCCTTAAAAATTTTCCAATTTTTGTCCCAATTCTTCCCATTCCCATTGAAACTTTTCAAATCCCTCTCAAAATTGTAGAAATTCTGTTAAAGCTTTTAAAATTCTCTCTAGAATTTTCAAAATCCATGGCCCCATGTTTACAATTTCACATAAAAAAATGGCTAAAATTCCAGTTGAAATTTTTTCAAAGTCCCTTAAAAATTTTCCAATTTTTGTCCCAATTCTTCCCATTCCCATTGAAACTTTTCAAATCCCTCTCAAAATTGTTGAAATTCTCTTGAAGCTTTTAAAATTCTCTCTAGAATTTTCAAAATCCATGGCCACATGTTTACAATTTCACGTAAAAAAATGGCTAAAATTCCAGCTGAAATTTTTTCAAAGTCCCTTAAAAATTTTCCAATTTTTGTCCCAATTCTTCCCATTCCCATTGAAACTTTTCAAATCCCTCTCAAAATTGTTGAAATTCTGTTGAAGCTTTTAAAATTCTCTCTAGAATTTTCAAAATCCATGGCCACATGTTTACAATTTCACATAAAAAAATGGCTAAAATTCCAGTTGAAATTTTTTCAAAGTCCCTTAAAAATTTTCCAATTTTTGTCCCAATTCTTCCCATTCCCATTGAAACTTTTCAAATCCCTCTCAAAATTGTTGAAATTCTCGTTGAACCTTTTAAAATTCTCTCTAGAATTTTCAAAATCCATGTCCACATGTTTACAATTTCACTGTCAAAAAATGGCTAAAATTCCAGTTGAAATTTTTTCAAAGTCCCTTAAAAATTTTCCAATTTTTGTCCCAATTCTTCCCATTCCCATTGAAACTTTTCAAATCCCTCTCCAGAATTGTTGAAATTCTCTTGAAGCTTTTAAAATTCTCTCTAGAATTTTCAAATCCATGGCCACATGTTTACAATTTCACGTCAAAAAATGGCTAAAATTCCAGTTGAAATTTTTTCAAAGTCCCTGAAAAATTTTCCAATTTTTGTCCCAATTCTTCCCATTCCCATTGAAACTTTTCAAATCCCTCTCAACATTGTTGAAATTCTGTTGAAGCTTTTAAAATTCTCTCTAGAATTTTCAAAATCCATGTCCACATGTTTACAATTCCACGTAAAAAAATGGCTAAAATTCCAGTTGAAATTTTTTCAAAGTC
>NW_028117187.1:0-24816 GCF_964273445.1 Streptopelia decaocto | reverse complement strand
TTTGAAAAGTTTCAATGGGAATGGGAAGAATTGGGACAAAAATTGGAAAATTTTTAAGGGACTTTGAAAACATTTCAACTGGAATTTTAGCAATTTTTTGACGTGAAATTGTAAACATGTGGCCATGGATTTTGAAAATTCTAGAGAGAATTTTAAAAGCTTCAACAGAATTTCAACAATTTTGAGAGGGATTTGAAAAGTTTCAATGGGAATGGGAAGAATTGGGACAAAAATTGGAAAATTTTTAAGGGACTTTGAAAAAATTTCAACTGGAATTTTAGCAATTTTTTTATGTGAAATTGTAAACATGTGGACATGGATTTTGAAAATTCTAGAGAGAATTTTAAAAGCTTCAAGAGAATTTCAACAATTTTGAGAGGGATTTGAAAAGTTTCAATGGGAATGGGAAGAATTGGGACAAAAATTGGAAAATTTTTAAGGGACTTTGAAAAAATTTCAACTGGAATTTTAGCCATTTTTTGACGTGAAATTGTAAACATGTGGCCATGGATTTTGAAAATTCTAGAGAGAATTTTAAAAGCTTCAAGAGAATTTCAACCATTTTGAGAGGGATTTGAAAAGTTTCAATGGGAATGGGAAGAATTGGGACAAAAATTGGAAAATTTTTAAGGGACTTTGAAAAAATTTCAACTGGAATTTTAGCCATTTTTTGACGTGAAATTGTAAACATGTTGAAGTGGATTTTGAAAATTCTAGAGAGAATTTTAAAAGCTTCAAGAGAATTTCAACAATTTTGAGAGGGATTTGAAAAGTTTCAATGGGAATGGGAAGAATTGGGACAAAAATTGGAAAATTTTTAAGGGACTTTGAAAAAATTTCAACTGGAATTTTAGCAATTTTTTTACGTGAAATTGTAAACATGTGGACATGGATTTTGAAAATTCTAGAGAGAATTTTAAAAGCTTCAAGAGAATTTCAACCATTTTGAGAGGGATTTGAAAAGTTTCAATGGGAATGGGAAGAATTGGGACAAAAATTGGAAAATTTTTAAGGGACTTTGAAAAAATTTCAACTGGAATTTTAGCCATTTTTTTATGTGAAATTGTAAACATGTGGACATGGATTTTGAAAATTCTAGAGAGAATTTTAAAAGCTTCAAGAGAATTTCAACAATTTTGAGAGGGATTTGAAAAGTTTCAATGGGAATGGGAAGAATTGGGACAAAAATTGGAAAATTTTTAAGGGACTTTGAAAAAATTTCAACTGGAATTTTAGCCATTTTTTGACGTGAAATTGTAAACATGTGGCCATGGATTTTGAAAATTCTAGAGAGAATTTTAAAAGCTTCAAGAGAATTTCAACAATTTTGAGAGGGATTTGAAAAGTTTCAATGGGAATGGGAAGAATTGGGACAAAAATTGGAAAATTTTTAAGGGACTTTGAAAAAATTTCAACTGGAATTTTAGCAATTTTTTATGTGAAATTGTAAACATGTGGCCATGGATTTTGAAAATTCTAGAGAGAATTTTAAAAGCTTCAAGAGAATTTCAACAATTTTGAGAGGGATTTGAAAAGTTTCAATGGGAATGGGAAGAATTGGGACAAAAATTGGAAAATTTTTAAGGGACTTTGAAAAAATTTCAACTGGAATTTTAGCCATTTTTTGACGTGAAATTGTAAACATGTTGAAGTGGATTTTGAAAATTCTAGAGAGAATTTTAAAAGCTTCAACAGAATTTCAACAATTTTGAGAGGGATTTGAAAAGTTTCAATGGGAATGGGAAGAATTGGGACAAAAATTGGAAAATTTTTAAGGGACTTTGAAAAAATTTCAACTGGAATTTTAGCCATTTTTTTATGTGAAATTGTAAACATGTTGACATGGATTTTGAAAATTCTAGAGAGAATTTTAAAAGCTTCAAGAGAATTTCAACAATTTTGAGAGGGATTTGAAAAGTTTCAATGGGAATGGGAAGAATTGGGACAAAAATTGGAAAATTTTTAAGGGACTTTGAAAAAATTTCAACTGGAATTTTAGCAATTTTTTTACGTGAAATTGTAAACATGTGGACATGGATTTTGAAAATTCTAGAGAGAATTTTAAAAGCTTCAAGAGAATTTCAACAATTTTGAGAGGGATTTGAAAAGTTTCAATGGGAATGGGAAGAATTGGGACAAAAATTGGAAAATTTTTAAGGGACTTTGAAAAAATTTCAACTGGAATTTTAGCAATTTTTTATGTCAAATTGTAAACATGTGGACATGGATTTTGAAAATTCTAGAGAGAATTTTAAAAGCTTCAAGAGAATTTCAACAATTTTGAGAGGGATTTGAAAAGTTTCAATGGGAATGGGAAGAATTGGGACAAAAATTGGAAAATTTTTAAGGGACTTTGAAAAAATTTCAACTGGAATTTTAGCCATTTTTTATGTGAAATTGTAAACATGTTGAAGTGGATTTTGAAAATTCTAGAGAGAATTTTAAAAGCTTCAAGAGAATTTCAACAATTTTGAGAGGGATTTGAAAAGTTTCAATGGGAATGGGAAGAATTGGGACAAAAATTGGAAAATTTTTAAGGGACTTTGAAAAAATTTCAACTGGAATTTTAGCAATTTTTTATGTGAAATTGTAAACATGTGGCCATGGATTTTGAAAATTCTAGAGAGAATTTTAAAAGCTTCAACAGAATTTCAACAATTTTGAGAGGGATTTGAAAAGTTTCAATGGGAATGGGAAGAATTGGGACAAAAATTGGAAAATTTTTAAGGGACTTTGAAAAAATTTCAACTGGAATTTTAGCCATTTTTTGACGTGAAATTGTAAACATGTGGCCATGGATTTTGAAAATTCTAGAGAGAATTTTAAAAGCTTCAACAGAATTTCAACAATTTTGAGAGGGATTTGAAAAGTTTCAATGGGAATGGGAAGAATTGGGACAAAAATTGGAAAATTTTTAAGGGACTTTGAAAAAATTTCAACTGGAATTTTAGCCATTTTTTTATGTGAAATTGTAAACATGTGGCCATGGATTTTGAAAATTCTAGAGAGAATTTTAAAAGCTTCAAGAGAATTTCAACAATTTTGAGAGGGATTTGAAAAGTTTCAATGGGAATGGGAAGAATTGGGACAAAAATTGGAAAATTTTTAAGGGACTTTGAAAAAATTTCAACTGGAATTTTAGCCATTTTTTGACGTGAAATTGTAAACATGTGGCCATGGATTTTGAAAATTCTAGAGAGAATTTTAAAAGCTTCAAGAGAATTTCAACAATTTTGAGAGGGATTTGAAAAGTTTCAATGGGAATGGGAAGAATTGAGACAAAAATTGGAAAATTTTTAAGGGACTTTGAAAAAATTTCAACTGGAATTTTAGCCATTTTTTGACGTGAAATTGTAAACATGTTGAAGTGGATTTTGAAAATTCTAGAGAGAATTTTAAAAGCTTCAAGAGAATTTCAACAATTTTGAGAGGGATTTGAAAAGTTTCAATGGGAATGGGAAGAATTGGGACAAAAATTGGAAAATTTTTAAGGGACTTTGAAAAAATTTCAACTGGAATTTTAGCCATTTTTTGACGTGAAATTGTAAACATGTGGCCATGGATTTTGAAAATTCTAGAGAGAATTTTAAAAGCTTCAAGAGAATTTCAACAATTTTGAGAGGGATTTGAAAAGTTTCAATGGGAATGGGAAGAATTGGGACAAAAATTGGAAAATTTTTAAGGGACTTTGAAAAAATTTCAACTGGAATTTTAGCAATTTTTTGACGTGAAATTGTAAACATGTGGCCATGGATTTTGAAAATTCTAGAGAGAATTTTAAAAGCTTCAAGAGAATTTCAACAATTTTGAGAGGGATTTGAAAAGTTTCAATGGGAATGGGAAGAATTGGGACAAAAATTGGAAAATTTTTAAGGGACTTTGAAAAAATTTCAACTGGAATTTTAGCAATTTTTTTATGTGAAATTGTAAACATGTGGACATGGATTTTGAAAATTCTAGAGAGAATTTTAAAAGCTTCAAGAGAATTTCTACAATTTTGAGAGGGATTTGAAAAGTTTCAATGGGAATGGGAAGAATTGGGACAAAAATTGGAAAATTTTTAAGGGACTTTGAAAAAATTTCAACTGGAATTTTAGCCATTTTTTGACGTGAAATTGTAAACATGTTGAAGTGGATTTTGAAAATTCTAGAGAGAATTTTAAAAGCTTCAAGAGAATTTCAACAATTTTGAGAGGGATTTGAAAAGTTTCAATGGGAATGGGAAGAATTGGGACAAAAATTGGAAAATTTTTAAGGGACTTTGAAAAAATTTCAACTGGAATTTTAGCAATTTTGACGTGAAATTGTAAACATGTGGCCATGGATTTTGAAAATTCTAGAGAGAATTTTAAAAGCTTCAAGAGAATTTCAACAATTTTGAGAGGGATTTGAAAAGTTTCAATGGGAATGGGAAGAATTGGGACAAAAATTGGAAAATTTTTAAGGGACTTTGAAAAAATTTCAACTGGAATTTTAGCAATTTTTTGACGTGAAATTGTAAACATGTGGCCATGGATTTTGAAAATTCTAGAGAGAATTTTAAAAGCTTCAAGAGAATTTCAACAATTTTGAGAGGGATTTGAAAAGTTTCAATGGGAATGGGAAGAATTGAGACAAAAATTGGAAAATTTTAAGGGACTTTGAAAAAATTTCAACTGGAATTTTAGCCATTTTTTGACGTGAAATTGTAAACATGTTGAAGTGGATTTTGAAAATTCTAGAGAGAATTTTAAAAGCTTCAAGAGAATTTCAACAATTTTGAGAGGGATTTGAAAAGTTTCAATGGGAATGGGAAGAATTGGGACAAAATTGGAAAATTTTTAAGGGACTTTGAAAAAATTTCAACTGGAATTTTAGCCATTTTTTGACGTGAAATTGTAAACATGTGGCCATGGATTTTGAAAATTCTAGAGAGAATTTTAAAAGCTTCAAGAGAATTTCAACAATTTTGAGAGGGATTTGAAAAGTTTCAATGGGAATGGGAAGAATTGGGACAAAAATTGGAAAATTTTTAAGGGACTTTGAAAAAATTTCAACTGGAATTTTAGCAATTTTTTGACGTGAAATTGTAAACATGTGGCCATGGATTTTGAAAATTCTAGAGAGAATTTTAAAAGCTTCAAGAGAATTTCAACAATTTTGAGAGGGATTTGAAAAGTTTCAATGGGAATGGGAAGAATTGGGACAAAAATTGGAAAATTTTTAAGGGACTTTGAAAAAATTTCAACTGGAATTTTAGCAATTTTTTTATGTGAAATTGTAAACATGTGGACATGGATTTTGAAAATTCTAGAGAGAATTTTAAAAGCTTCAAGAGAATTTCTACAATTTTGAGAGGGATTTGAAAAGTTTCAATGGGAATGGGAAGAATTGGGACAAAAATTGGAAAATTTTTAAGGGACTTTGAAAAAATTTCAACTGGAATTTTAGCCATTTTTTGACGTGAAATTGTAAACATGTTGAAGTGGATTTTGAAAATTCTAGAGAGAATTTTAAAAGCTTCAAGAGAATTTCAACAATTTTGAGAGGGATTTGAAAAGTTTCAATGGGAATGGGAAGAATTGGGACAAAAATTGGAAAATTTTTAAGGGACTTTGAAAAAATTTCAACTGGAATTTTAGCAATTTTGACGTGAAATTGTAAACATGTGGCCATGGATTTTGAAAATTCTAGAGAGAATTTTAAAAGCTTCAAGAGAATTTCAACAATTTTGAGAGGGATTTGAAAAGTTTCAATGGGAATGGAAGAATTGGGACAAAAATTGGAAAATTTTTAAGGGACTTTGAAAAAATTTCAACTGGAATTTTAGCAATTTTTTGACGTGAAATTGTAAACATGTGGCCATGGATTTTGAAAATTCTAGAGAGAATTTTAAAAGCTTCAAGAGAATTTCAACAATTTTGAGAGGGATTTGAAAAGTTTCAATGGGAATGGGAAGAATTGGGACAAAAATTGGAAAATTTTTAAGGGACTTTGAAAACATTTCAACTGGAATTTTAGCAATTTTTTGACGTGAAATTGTAAACATGTGGACATGGATTTTGAAAATTCTAGAGAGAATTTTAAAAGCTTCAAGAGAATTTCAACAATTTTGAGAGGGATTTGAAAAGTTTCAATGGGAATGGGAAGAATTGGGACAAAAATTGGAAAATTTTTAAGGGACTTTGAAAAAATTTCAACTGGAATTTTAGCCATTTTTTGACGTGAAATTGTAAACATGTGGCCATGGATTTTGAAAATTCTAGAGAGAATTTTAAAAGCTTCAAGAGAATTTCAACAAATTTTGAGAGGGATTTGAAAAGTTTCAATGGGAATGGGAAGAATTGGGACAAAAATTGGAAAATTTTTAAGGGACTTTGAAAAAATTTCAACTGGAATTTTAGCCATTTTTTGACGTGAAATTGTAAACATGTTGCAGTGGATTTTGAAAATTCTAGAGAGAATTTTAAAAGCTTCAAGAGAATTTCAACAATTTTGAGAGGGATTTGAAAAGTTTCAATGGGAATGGGAAGAATTGGGACAAAAATTGGAAAATTTTTAAGGGACTTTGAAAAAATTTCAACTGGAATTTTAGCAATTTTTTTACGTGAAATTGTAAACATGTGGACATGGATTTTGAAAATTCTAGAGAGAATTTTAAAAGCTTCAAGAGAATTTCAACAATTTTGAGAGGGATTTGAAAAGTTTCAATGGGAATGGGAAGAATTGGGACAAAAATTGGAAAATTTTTAAGGGACTTTGAAAAAATTTCAACTGGAATTTTAGCCATTTTTTTATGTGAAATTGTAAACATGTGGACATGGATTTTGAAAATTCTAGAGAGAATTTTAAAAGCTTCAAGAGAATTTCAACAATTTTGAGAGGGATTTGAAAAGTTTCAATGGGAATGGGAAGAATTGGGACAAAAATTGGAAAATTTTTAAGGGACTTTGAAAAAATTTCAACTGGAATTTTAGCCATTTTTTGACGTGAAATTGTAAACATGTGGCCATGGATTTTGAAAATTCTAGAGAGAATTTTAAAAGCTTCAAGAGAATTTCAACAATTTTGAGAGGGATTTGAAAAGTTTCAATGGGAATGGGAAGAATTGGGACAAAAATTGGAAAATTTTTAAGGGACTTTGAAAAAATTTCAACTGGAATTTTAGCAATTTTTTACGTGAAATTGTAAACATGTGGCCATGGATTTTGAAAATTCTAGAGAGAATTTTAAAAGCTTCAAGAGAATTTCAACAATTTTGAGAGGGATTTGAAAAGTTTCAATGGGAATGGGAAGAATTGGGACAAAAATTGGAAAATTTTTAAGGGACTTTGAAAAAATTTCAACTGGAATTTTAGCCATTTTTTGACGTGAAATTGTAAACATGTGGACATGGATTTTGAAAATTCTAGAGAGAATTTTAAAAGCTTCAACAGAATTTCAACAATTTTGAGAGGGATTTGAAAAGTTTCAATGGGAATGGGAAGAATTGGGACAAAAATTGGAAAATTTTTAAGGGACTTTGAAAAAATTTCAACTGGAATTTTAGCCATTTTTTGACGTGAAATTGTAAACATGTGGACATGGATTTTGAAAATTCTAGAGAGAATTTTAAAAGCTTCAAGAGAATTTCAACAATTTTGAGAGGGATTTGAAAAGTTTCAATGGGAATGGGAAGAATTGGGACAAAAATTGGAAAATTTTTAAGGGACTTTGAAAAAATTTCAACTGGAATTTTAGCAATTTTTTTACGTGAAATTGTAAACATGTGGACATGGATTTTGAAAATTCTAGAGAGAATTTTAAAAGCTTCAAGAGAATTTCAACAATTTTGAGAGGGATTTGAAAAGTTTCAATGGGAATGGGAAGAATTGGGACAAAAATTGGAAAATTTTTAAGGGACTTTGAAAAAATTTCAACTGGAATTTTAGCAATTTTTTACGTGAAATTGTAAACATGTGGACATGGATTTTGAAAATTCTAGAGAGAATTTTAAAAGCTTCAAGAGAATTTCAACAATTTTGAGAGGGATTTGAAAAGTTTCAATGGGAATGGGAAGAATTGGGACAAAAATTGGAAAATTTTTAAGGGACTTTGAAAAAATTTCAACTGGAATTTTAGCCATTTTTTATGTGAAATTGTAAACATGTTGAAGTGGATTTTGAAAATTCTAGAGAGAATTTTAAAAGCTTCAAGAGAATTTCAACAATTTTGAGAGGGATTTGAAAAGTTTCAATGGGAATGGGAAGAATTGGGACAAAAATTGGAAAATTTTTAAGGGACTTTGAAAAAATTTCAACTGGAATTTTAGCAATTTTTTATGTGAAATTGTAAACATGTGGCCATGGATTTTGAAAATTCTAGAGAGAATTTTAAAAGCTTCAACAGAATTTCAACAATTTTGAGAGGGATTTGAAAAGTTTCAATGGGAATGGGAAGAATTGGGACAAAAATTGGAAAATTTTTAAGGGACTTTGAAAAAATTTCAACTGGAATTTTAGCCAATTTTTTGACGTGAAATTGTAAACATGTGGCCATGGATTTTGAAAATTCTAGAGAGAATTTTAAAAGCTTCAACAGAATTTCAACAATTTTGAGAGGGATTTGAAAAGTTTCAATGGGAATGGGAAGAATTGGGACAAAAATTGGAAAATTTTTAAGGGACTTTGAAAAAATTTCAACTGGAATTTTAGCCATTTTTTTATGTGAAATTGTAAACATGTGGCCATGGATTTTGAAAATTCTAGAGAGAATTTTAAAAGCTTCAAGAGAATTTCAACAATTTTGAGAGGGATTTGAAAAGTTTCAATGGGAATGGGAAGAATTGGGACAAAAATTGGAAAATTTTTAAGGGACTTTGAAAAAATTTCAACTGGAATTTTAGCCATTTTTTGACGTGAAATTGTAAACATGTGGCCATGGATTTTGAAAATTCTAGAGAGAATTTTAAAAGCTTCAAGAGAATTTCAACAATTTTGAGAGGGATTTGAAAAGTTTCAATGGGAATGGGAAGAATTGAGACAAAAATTGGAAAATTTTTAAGGGACTTTGAAAAAATTTCAACTGGAATTTTAGCCATTTTTTGACGTGAAATTGTAAACATGTTGAAGTGGATTTTGAAAATTCTAGAGAGAATTTTAAAAGCTTCAAGAGAATTTCAACAATTTTGAGAGGGATTTGAAAAGTTTCAATGGGAATGGGAAGAATTGGGACAAAAATTGGAAAATTTTTAAGGGACTTTGAAAAAATTTCAACTGGAATTTTAGCCATTTTTTGACGTGAAATTGTAAACATGTGGCCATGGATTTTGAAAATTCTAGAGAGAATTTTAAAAGCTTCAAGAGAATTTCAACAATTTTGAGAGGGATTTGAAAAGTTTCAATGGGAATGGGAAGAATTGGGACAAAAATTGGAAAATTTTTAAGGGACTTTGAAAAAATTTCAACTGGAATTTTAGCAATTTTTTGACGTGAAATTGTAAACATGTGGCCATGGATTTTGAAAATTCTAGAGAGAATTTTAAAAGCTTCAAGAGAATTTCAACAATTTTGAGAGGGATTTGAAAAGTTTCAATGGGAATGGGAAGAATTGGGACAAAAATTGGAAAATTTTTAAGGGACTTTGAAAAAATTTCAACTGGAATTTTAGCAATTTTTTTATGTGAAATTGTAAACATGTGGACATGGATTTTGAAAATTCTAGAGAGAATTTTAAAAGCTTCAAGAGAATTTCTACAATTTTGAGAGGGATTTGAAAAGTTTCAATGGGAATGGGAAGAATTGGGACAAAAATTGGAAAATTTTTAAGGGACTTTGAAAAAATTTCAACTGGAATTTTAGCCATTTTTTGACGTGAAATTGTAAACATGTTGAAGTGGATTTTGAAAATTCTAGAGAGAATTTTAAAAGCTTCAAGAGAATTTCAACAATTTTGAGAGGGATTTGAAAAGTTTCAATGGGAATGGGAAGAATTGGGACAAAAATTGGAAAATTTTTAAGGGACTTTGAAAAAATTTCAACTGGAATTTTAGCAATTTTTGACGTGAAATTGTAAACATGTGGCCATGGATTTTGAAAATTCTAGAGAGAATTTTAAAAGCTTCAAGAGAATTTCAACAATTTTGAGAGGGATTTGAAAAGTTTCAATGGGAATGGGAAGAATTGGGACAAAAATTGGAAAATTTTTAAGGGACTTTGAAAAAATTTCAACTGGAATTTTAGCAATTTTTTGACGTGAAATTGTAAACATGTGGCCATGGATTTTGAAAATTCTAGAGAGAATTTTAAAAGCTTCAAGAGAATTTCAACAATTTTGAGAGGGATTTGAAAAGTTTCAATGGGAATGGGAAGAATTGAGACAAAAATTGGAAAATTTTTAAGGGACTTTGAAAAAATTTCAACTGGAATTTTAGCCATTTTTTGACGTGAAATTGTAAACATGTTGAAGTGGATTTTGAAAATTCTAGAGAGAATTTTAAAAGCTTCAAGAGAATTTCAACAATTTTGAGAGGGATTTGAAAAGTTTCAATGGGAATGGGAAGAATTGGGACAAAAATTGGAAAATTTTTAAGGGACTTTGAAAAAATTTCAACTGGAATTTTAGCCATTTTTTGACGTGAAATTGTAAACATGTGGCCATGGATTTTGAAAATTCTAGAGAGAATTTTAAAAGCTTCAAGAGAATTTCAACAATTTTGAGAGGGATTTGAAAAGTTTCAATGGGAATGGGAAGAATTGGGACAAAAATTGGAAAATTTTTAAGGGACTTTGAAAAAATTTCAACTGGAATTTTAGCCATTTTTTGACGTGAAATTGTAAACATGTGGCCATGGATTTTGAAAATTCTAGAGAGAATTTTAAAAGCTTCAAGAGAATTTCAACAATTTTGAGAGGGATTTGAAAAGTTTCAATGGGAATGGGAAGAATTGGGACAAAAATTGGAAAATTTTTAAGGGACTTTGAAAAAATTTCAACTGGAATTTTAGCAATTTTTTGACGTGAAATTGTAAACATGTGGCCATGGATTTTGAAAATTCTAGAGAGAATTTTAAAAGCTTCAAGAGAATTTCAACAATTTTGAGAGGGATTTGAAAAGTTTCAATGGGAATGGGAAGAATTGGGACAAAAATTGGAAAATTTTTAAGGGACTTTGAAAAAATTTCAACTGGAATTTTAGCAATTTTTTTATGTGAAATTGTAAACATGTGGACATGGATTTTGAAAATTCTAGAGAGAATTTTAAAAGCTTCAAGAGAATTTCTACAATTTTGAGAGGGATTTGAAAAGTTTCAATGGGAATGGGAAGAATTGGGACAAAAATTGGAAAATTTTTAAGGGACTTTGAAAAAATTTCAACTGGAATTTTAGCCATTTTTTGACGTGAAATTGTAAACATGTTGAAGTGGATTTTGAAAATTCTAGAGAGAATTTTAAAAGCTTCAAGAGAATTTCAACAATTTTGAGAGGGATTTGAAAAGTTTCAATGGGAATGGGAAGAATTGGGACAAAAATTGGAAAATTTTTAAGGGACTTTGAAAAAATTTCAACTGGAATTTTAGCAATTTTGACGTGAAATTGTAAACATGTGGCCATGGATTTTGAAAATTCTAGAGAGAATTTTAAAAGCTTCAAGAGAATTTCAACAATTTTGAGAGGGATTTGAAAAGTTTCAATGGGAATGGGAAGAATTGGGACAAAAATTGGAAAATTTTTAAGGGACTTTGAAAAAATTTCAACTGGAATTTTAGCAATTTTTTGACGTGAAATTGTAAACATGTGGCCATGGATTTTGAAAATTCTAGAGAGAATTTTAAAAGCTTCAAGAGAATTTCAACAATTTTGAGAGGGATTTGAAAAGTTTCAATGGGAATGGGAAGAATTGAGACAAAAATTGGAAAATTTTTAAGGGACTTTGAAAAAATTTCAACTGGAATTTTAGCCATTTTTTGACGTGAAATTGTAAACATGTTGAAGTGGATTTTGAAAATTCTAGAGAGAATTTTAAAAGCTTCAAGAGAATTTCAACAATTTTGAGAGGGATTTGAAAAGTTTCAATGGGAATGGGAAGAATTGGGACAAAAATTGGAAAATTTTTAAGGGACTTTGAAAAAATTTCAACTGGAATTTTAGCCATTTTTTGACGTGAAATTGTAAACATGTGGCCATGGATTTTGAAAATTCTAGAGAGAATTTTAAAAGCTTCAAGAGAATTTCAACAATTTTGAGAGGGATTTGAAAAGTTTCAATGGGAATGGGAAGAATTGGGACAAAAATTGGAAAATTTTTAAGGGACTTTGAAAAAATTTCAACTGGAATTTTAGCAATTTTTTGACGTGAAATTGTAAACATGTGGCCATGGATTTTGAAAATTCTAGAGAGAATTTTAAAAGCTTCAAGAGAATTTCAACAATTTTGAGAGGGATTTGAAAAGTTTCAATGGGAATGGGAAGAATTGGGACAAAAATTGGAAAATTTTTAAGGGACTTTGAAAAAATTTCAACTGGAATTTTAGCAATTTTTTTATGTGAAATTGTAAACATGTGGACATGGATTTTGAAAATTCTAGAGAGAATTTTAAAAGCTTCAAGAGAATTTCTACAATTTTGAGAGGGATTTGAAAAGTTTCAATGGGAATGGGAAGAATTGGGACAAAAATTGGAAAATTTTTAAGGGACTTTGAAAAAATTTCAACTGGAATTTTAGCCATTTTTTGACGTGAAATTGTAAACATGTTGAAGTGGATTTTGAAAATTCTAGAGAGAATTTTAAAAGCTTCAAGAGAATTTCAACAATTTTGAGAGGGATTTGAAAAGTTTCAATGGGAATGGGAAGAATTGGGACAAAAATTGGAAAATTTTTAAGGGACTTTGAAAAAATTTCAACTGGAATTTTAGCAATTTTGACGTGAAATTGTAAACATGTGGCCATGGATTTTGAAAATTCTAGAGAGAATTTTAAAAGCTTCAAGAGAATTTCAACAATTTTGAGAGGGATTTGAAAAGTTTCAATGGGAATGGGAAGAATTGGGACAAAAATTGGAAAATTTTTAAGGGACTTTGAAAAAATTTCAACTGGAATTTTAGCAATTTTTTGACGTGAAATTGTAAACATGTGGCCATGGATTTTGAAAATTCTAGAGAGAATTTTAAAAGCTTCAAGAGAATTTCAACAATTTTGAGAGGGATTTGAAAAGTTTCAATGGGAATGGGAAGAATTGGGACAAAAATTGGAAAATTTTTAAGGGACTTTGAAAACATTTCAACTGGAATTTTAGCAATTTTTTGACGTGAAATTGTAAACATGTGGACATGGATTTTGAAAATTCTAGAGAGAATTTTAAAAGCTTCAACAGAATTTCAACAATTTTGAGAGGGATTTGAAAAGTTTCAATGGGAATGGGAAGAATTGGGACAAAAATTGGAAAATTTTTAAGGGACTTTGAAAAAATTTCAACTGGAATTTTAGCCATTTTTTGACGTGAAATTGTAAACATGTGGCCATGGATTTTGAAAATTCTAGAGAGAATTTTAAAAGCTTCAAGAGAATTTCAACAATTTTGAGAGGGATTTGAAAAGTTTCAATGGGAATGGGAAGAATTGAGACAAAAATTGGAAAATTTTTAAGGGACTTTGAAAAAATTTCAACTGGAATTTTAGCCATTTTTTGACGTGAAATTGTAAACATGTTGAAGTGGATTTTGAAAATTCTAGAGAGAATTTTAAAAGCTTCAAGAGAATTTCAACAATTTTGAGAGGGATTTGAAAAGTTTCAATGGGAATGGGAAGAATTGGGACAAAAATTGGAAAATTTTTAAGGGACTTTGAAAAAATTTCAACTGGAATTTTAGCCATTTTTTGACGTGAAATTGTAAACATGTGGCCATGGATTTTGAAAATTCTAGAGAGAATTTTAAAAGCTTCAAGAGAATTTCAACAATTTTGAGAGGGATTTGAAAAGTTTCAATGGGAATGGGAAGAATTGGGACAAAAATTGGAAAATTTTTAAGGGACTTTGAAAAAATTTCAACTGGAATTTTAGCAATTTTTTGACGTGAAATTGTAAACATGTGGCCATGGATTTTGAAAATTCTAGAGAGAATTTTAAAAGCTTCAAGAGAATTTCAACAATTTTGAGAGGGATTTGAAAAGTTTCAATGGGAATGGGAAGAATTGGGACAAAAATTGGAAAATTTTTAAGGGACTTTGAAAAAATTTCAACTGGAATTTTAGCAATTTTTTGACGTGAAATTGTAAACATGTGGACATGGATTTTGAAAATTCTAGAGAGAATTTTAAAAGCTTTAACAGAATTTCTACAATTTTGAGAGGGATTTGAAAAGTTTCAATGGGAATGGGAAGAATTGGGACAAAAATTGGAAAATTTTTAAGGGACTTTGAAAAAATTTCAACTGGAATTTTAGCCATTTTTTGACGTGAAATTGTAAACATGTTGAAGTGGATTTTGAAAATTCTAGAGAGAATTTTAAAAGCTTCAAGAGAATTTCAACAATTTTGAGAGGGATTTGAAAAGTTTCAATGGGAATGGGAAGAATTGGGACAAAAATTGGAAAATTTTTAAGGGACTTTGAAAAAATTTCAACTGGAATTTTAGCAATTTTGACGTGAAATTGTAAACATGTGGACATGGATTTTGAAAATTCTAGAGAGAATTTTAAAAGCTTCAAGAGAATTTCAACAATTTTGAGAGGGATTTGAAAAGTTTCAATGGGAATGGGAAGAATTGGGACAAAAATTGGAAAATTTTTAAGGGACTTTGAAAAAATTTCAACTGGAATTTTAGCCATTTTTTGACGTGAAATTGTAAACATGTGGCCATGGATTTTGAAAATTCTAGAGAGAATTTTAAAAGCTTCAAGAGAATTTCAACAATTTTGAGAGGGATTTGAAAAGTTTCAATGGGAATGGGAAGAATTGGGACAAAAATTGGAAAATTTTTAAGGGACTTTGAAAAAATTTCAACTGGAATTTTAGCAATTTTTTGACGTGAAATTGTAAACATGTGGACATGGATTTTGAAAATTCTAGAGAGAATTTTAAAAGCTTCAACAGAATTTCAACAATTTTGAGAGGGATTTGAAAAGTTTCAATGGGAATGGGAAGAATTGGGACAAAAATTGGAAAATTTTTAAGGGACTTTGAAAAAATTTCAACTGGAATTTTAGCAATTTTTTTATGTGAAATTGTAAACATGTGGACATGGATTTTGAAAATTCTAGAGAGAATTTTAAAAGCTTCAAGAGAATTTCAACAATTTTGAGAGGGATTTGAAAAGTTTCAATGGGAATGGGAAGAATTGGGACAAAAATTGGAAAATTTTTAAGGGACTTTGAAAAAATTTCAACTGGAATTTTAGCCATTTTTTGACGTGAAATTGTAAACATGTTGAAGTGGATTTTGAAAATTCTAGAGAGAATTTTAAAAGCTTCAAGAGAATTTCAACAATTTTGAGAGGGATTTGAAAAGTTTCAATGGGAATGGGAAGAATTGGGACAAAAATTGGAAAATTTTTAAGGGACTTTGAAAAAATTTCAACTGGAATTTTAGCCATTTTTTGACGTGAAATTGTAAACATGTGGCCATGGATTTTGAAAATTCTAGAGAGAATTTTAAAAGCTTCAAGAGAATTTCAACAATTTTGAGAGGGATTTGAAAAGTTTCAATGGGAATGGGAAGAATTGGGACAAAAATTGGAAAATTTTTAAGGGACTTTGAAAAAATTTCAACTGGAATTTTAGCAATTTTTTGACGTGAAATTGTAAACATGTGGCCATGGATTTTGAAAATTCTAGAGAGAATTTTAAAAGCTTCAAGAGAATTTCAACAATTTTGAGAGGGATTTGAAAAGTTTCAATGGGAATGGGAAGAATTGGGACAAAAATTGGAAAATTTTTAAGGGACTTTGAAAAAATTTCAACTGGAATTTTAGCAATTTTTTTATGTGAAATTGTAAACATGTGGACATGGATTTTGAAAATTCTAGAGAGAATTTTAAAAGCTTTAACAGAATTTCTACAATTTTGAGAGGGATTTGAAAAGTTTCAATGGGAATGGGAAGAATTGGGACAAAAATTGGAAAATTTTTAAGGGACTTTGAAAAAATTTCAACTGGAATTTTAGCCATTTTTTGACGTGAAATTGTAAACATGTTGAAGTGGATTTTGAAAATTCTAGAGAGAATTTTAAAAGCTTCAAGAGAATTTCAACAATTTTGAGAGGGATTTGAAAAGTTTCAATGGGAATGGGAAGAATTGGGACAAAAATTGGAAAATTTTTAAGGGACTTTGAAAAAATTTCAACTGGAATTTTAGCAATTTTGACGTGAAATTGTAAACATGTGGACATGGATTTTGAAAATTCTAGAGAGAATTTTAAAAGCTTCAACAGAATTTCAACAATTTTGAGAGGGATTTGAAAAGTTTCAATGGGAATGGGAAGAATTGGGACAAAAATTGGAAAATTTTTAAGGGACTTTGAAAAAATTTCAACTGGAATTTTAGAAATTTTTTGACGTGAAATTGTAAACATGTTGAAGTGGATTTTGAAAATTCTAGAGAGAATTTTAAAAGCTTCAAGAGAATTTCAACAATTTTGAGAGGGATTTGAAAAGTTTCAATGGGAATGGGAAGAATTGGGACAAAAATTGGAAAATTTTTAAGGGACTTTGAAAACATTTCAACTGGAATTTTAGCAATTTTTTGACGTGAAATTGTAAACATGTGGACATGGATTTTGAAAATTCTAGAGAGAATTTTAAAAGCTTCAAGAGAATTTCAACAATTTTGAGAGGGATTTGAAAAGTTTCAATGGGAATGGGAAGAATTGGGACAAAAATTGGAAAATTTTTAAGGGACTTTGAAAAAATTTCAACTGGAATTTTAGCAATTTTTTTATGTGAAATTGTAAACATGTGGACATGGATTTTGAAAATTCTAGAGAGAATTTTAAAAGCTTCAAGAGAATTTCAACAATTTTGAGAGGGATTTGAAAAGTTTCAATGGGAATGGGAAGAATTGGGACAAAAATTGGAAAATTTTTAAGGGACTTTGAAAAAATTTCAACTGGAATTTTAGCCATTTTTTGACGTGAAATTGTAAACATGTGGCCATGGATTTTGAAAATTCTAGAGAGAATTTTAAAAGCTTCAAGAGAATTTCAACCATTTTGAGAGGGATTTGAAAAGTTTCAATGGGAATGGGAAGAATTGGGACAAAAATTGGAAAATTTTTAAGGGACTTTGAAAAAATTTCAACTGGAATTTTAGCCATTTTTTGACGTGAAATTGTAAACATGTTGAAGTGGATTTTGAAAATTCTAGAGAGAATTTTAAAAGCTTCAAGAGAATTTCAACAATTTTGAGAGGGATTTGAAAAGTTTCAATGGGAATGGGAAGAATTGGGACAAAAATTGGAAAATTTTTAAGGGACTTTGAAAAAATTTCAACTGGAATTTTAGCAATTTTTTTACGTGAAATTGTAAACATGTGGACATGGATTTTGAAAATTCTAGAGAGAATTTTAAAAGCTTCAAGAGAATTTCAACCATTTTGAGAGGGATTTGAAAAGTTTCAATGGGAATGGGAAGAATTGGGACAAAAATTGGAAAATTTTTAAGGGACTTTGAAAAAATTTCAACTGGAATTTTAGCCATTTTTTTATGTGAAATTGTAAACATGTGGACATGGATTTTGAAAATTCTAGAGAGAATTTTAAAAGCTTCAAGAGAATTTCAACCATTTTGAGAGGGATTTGAAAAGTTTCAATGGGAATGGGAAGAATTGGGACAAAAATTGGAAAATTTTTAAGGGACTTTGAAAAAATTTCAACTGGAATTTTAGCCATTTTTTGACGTGAAATTGTAAACATGTTGAAGTGGATTTTGAAAATTCTAGAGAGAATTTTAAAAGCTTCAAGAGAATTTCAACAATTTTGAGAGGGATTTGAAAAGTTTCAATGGGAATGGGAAGAATTGGGACAAAAATTGGAAAATTTTTAAGGGACTTTGAAAAAATTTCAACTGGAATTTTAGCAATTTTTTTACGTGAAATTGTAAACATGTGGACATGGATTTTGAAAATTCTAGAGAGAATTTTAAAAGCTTCAAGAGAATTTCAACCATTTTGAGAGGGATTTGAAAAGTTTCAATGGGAATGGGAAGAATTGGGACAAAAATTGGAAAATTTTTAAGGGACTTTGAAAAAATTTCAACTGGAATTTTAGCCATTTTTTTATGTGAAATTGTAAACATGTGGACATGGATTTTGAAAATTCTAGAGAGAATTTTAAAAGCTTCAAGAGAATTTCAACAATTTTGAGAGGGATTTGAAAAGTTTCAATGGGAATGGGAAGAATTGGGACAAAAATTGGAAAATTTTGAAGGGACTTTGAAAAAAGTTCAACTGGAATTTTAGCCATTTTTTGACGTGAAATTGTAAACATGTTGAAGTGGATTTTGAAAATTCTAGAGAGAATTTTAAAAGCTTCAAGAGAATTTCAACAATTTTGAGAGGGATTTGAAAAGTTTCAATGGGAATGGGAAGAATTGGGACAAAAATTGGAAAATTTTTAAGGGACTTTGAAAAAATTTCAACTGGAATTTTAGCAATTTTTTATGTGAAATTGTAAACATGTGGCCATGGATTTTGAAAATTCTAGAGAGAATTTTAAAAGCTTCAACAGAATTTCAACAATTTTGAGAGGGATTTGAAAAGTTTCAATGGGAATGGGAAGAATTGGGACAAAAATTGGAAAATTTTTAAGGGACTTTGAAAAAATTTCAACTGGAATTTTAGCCATTTTTTTATGTGAAATTGTAAACATGTGGCCATGGATTTTGAAAATTCTAGAGAGAATTTTAAAAGCTTCAAGAGAATTTCAACAATTTTGAGAGGGATTTGAAAAGTTTCAATGGGAATGGGAAGAATTGGGACAAAAATTGGAAAATTTTTAAGGGACTTTGAAAAAATTTCAACTGGAATTTTAGCCATTTTTTGACGTGAAATTGTAAACATGTTGAAGTGGATTTTGAAAATTCTAGAGAGAATTTTAAAAGCTTCAAGAGAATTTCAACAATTTTGAGAGGGATTTGAAAAGTTTCAATGGGAATGGGAAGAATTGGGACAAAAATTGGAAAATTTTTAAGGGACTTTGAAAAAATTTCAACTGGAATTTTAGCAATTTTTTATGTCAAATTGTAAACATGTGGACATGGATTTTGAAAATTCTAGAGAGAATTTTAAAAGCTTTAACAGAATTTCTACAATTTTGAGAGGGATTTGAAAAGTTTCAATGGGAATGGGAAGAATTGGGACAAAAATTGGAAAATTTTTAAGGGACTTTGAAAAAATTTCAACTGGAATTTTAGCCATTTTTTGACGTGAAATTGTAAACATGTTGAAGTGGATTTTGAAAATTCTAGAGAGAATTTTAAAAGCTTCAAGAGAATTTCAACAATTTTGAGAGGGATTTGAAAAGTTTCAATGGGAATGGGAAGAATTGGGACAAAAATTGGAAAATTTTTAAGGGACTTTGAAAAAATTTCAACTGGAATTTTAGCAATTTTGACGTGAAATTGTAAACATGTGGACATGGATTTTGAAAATTCTAGAGAGAATTTTAAAAGCTTCAAGAGAATTTCAACAATTTTGAGAGGGATTTGAAAAGTTTCAATGGGAATGGGAAGAATTGGGACAAAAATTGGAAAATTTTTAAGGGACTTTGAAAAAATTTCAACTGGAATTTTAGCCATTTTTTGACGTGAAATTGTAAACATGTGGCCATGGATTTTGAAAATTCTAGAGAGAATTTTAAAAGCTTCAAGAGAATTTCAACAATTTTGAGAGGGATTTGAAAAGTTTCAATGGGAATGGGAAGAATTGGGACAAAAATTGGAAAATTTTTAAGGGACTTTGAAAACATTTCAACTGGAATTTTAGCAATTTTTTGACGTGAAATTGTAAACATGTGGACATGGATTTTGAAAATTCTAGAGAGAATTTTAAAAGCTTCAACAGAATTTCAACAATTTTGAGAGGGATTTGAAAAGTTTCAATGGGAATGGGAAGAATTGGGACAAAAATTGGAAAATTTTTAAGGGACTTTGAAAAAATTTCAACTGGAATTTTAGCAATTTTTTTATGTGAAATTGTAAACATGTGGACATGGATTTTGAAAATTCTAGAGAGAATTTTAAAAGCTTCAAGAGAATTTCAACAATTTTGAGAGGGATTTGAAAAGTTTCAATGGGAATGGGAAGAATTGGGACAAAAATTGGAAAATTTTTAAGGGACTTTGAAAAAATTTCAACTGGAATTTTAGCCATTTTTTGACGTGAAATTGTAAACATGTTGAAGTGGATTTTGAAAATTCTAGAGAGAATTTTAAAAGCTTCAAGAGAATTTCAACAATTTTGAGAGGGATTTGAAAAGTTTCAATGGGAATGGGAAGAATTGGGACAAAAATTGGAAAATTTTTAAGGGACTTTGAAAAAATTTCAACTGGAATTTTAGCCATTTTTTGACGTGAAATTGTAAACATGTGGCCATGGATTTTGAAAATTCTAGAGAGAATTTTAAAAGCTTCAAGAGAATTTCAACAATTTTGAGAGGGATTTGAAAAGTTTCAATGGGAATGGGAAGAATTGGGACAAAAATTGGAAAATTTTTAAGGGACTTTGAAAAAATTTCAACTGGAATTTTAGCAATTTTTTGACGTGAAATTGTAAACATGTGGCCATGGATTTTGAAAATTCTAGAGAGAATTTTAAAAGCTTCAAGAGAATTTCAACAATTTTGAGAGGGATTTGAAAAGTTTCAATGGGAATGGGAAGAATTGGGACAAAAATTGGAAAATTTTTAAGGGACTTTGAAAAAATTTCAACTGGAATTTTAGCAATTTTTTTATGTGAAATTGTAAACATGTGGACATGGATTTTGAAAATTCTAGAGAGAATTTTAAAAGCTTTAACAGAATTTCTACAATTTTGAGAGGGATTTGAAAAGTTTCAATGGGAATGGGAAGAATTGGGACAAAAATTGGAAAATTTTTAAGGGACTTTGAAAAAATTTCAACTGGAATTTTAGCCATTTTTTGACGTGAAATTGTAAACATGTTGAAGTGGATTTTGAAAATTCTAGAGAGAATTTTAAAAGCTTCAAGAGAATTTCAACAATTTTGAGAGGGATTTGAAAAGTTTCAATGGGAATGGGAAGAATTGGGACAAAAATTGGAAAATTTTTAAGGGACTTTGAAAAAATTTCAACTGGAATTTTAGCAATTTTGACGTGAAATTGTAAACATGTGGACATGGATTTTGAAAATTCTAGAGAGAATTTTAAAAGCTTCAACAGAATTTCAACAATTTTGAGAGGGATTTGAAAAGTTTCAATGGGAATGGGAAGAATTGGGACAAAAATTGGAAAATTTTTAAGGGACTTTGAAAAAATTTCAACTGGAATTTTAGAAATTTTTTGACGTGAAATTGTAAACATGTTGAAGTGGATTTTGAAAATTCTAGAGAGAATTTTAAAAGCTTCAAGAGAATTTCAACAATTTTGAGAGGGATTTGAAAAGTTTCAATGGGAATGGGAAGAATTGGGACAAAAATTGGAAAATTTTTAAGGGACTTTGAAAACATTTCAACTGGAATTTTAGCAATTTTTTGACGTGAAATTGTAAACATGTGGACATGGATTTTGAAAATTCTAGAGAGAATTTTAAAAGCTTCAAGAGAATTTCAACAATTTTGAGAGGGATTTGAAAAGTTTCAATGGGAATGGGAAGAATTGGGACAAAAATTGGAAAATTTTTAAGGGACTTTGAAAAAATTTCAACTGGAATTTTAGCCATTTTTTGACGTGAAATTGTAAACATGTGGCCATGGATTTTGAAAATTCTAGAGAGAATTTTAAAAGCTTCAAGAGAATTTCAACCATTTTGAGAGGGATTTGAAAAGTTTCAATGGGAATGGGAAGAATTGGGACAAAAATTGGAAAATTTTTAAGGGACTTTGAAAAAATTTCAACTGGAATTTTAGCCATTTTTTGACGTGAAATTGTAAACATGTTGAAGTGGATTTTGAAAATTCTAGAGAGAATTTTAAAAGCTTCAAGAGAATTTCAACAATTTTGAGAGGGATTTGAAAAGTTTCAATGGGAATGGGAAGAATTGGGACAAAAATTGGAAAATTTTTAAGGGACTTTGAAAAAATTTCAACTGGAATTTTAGCAATTTTTTTATGTGAAATTGTAAACATGTGGACATGGATTTTGAAAATTCTAGAGAGAATTTTAAAAGCTTCAAGAGAATTTCAACAATTTTGAGAGGGATTTGAAAAGTTTCAATGGGAATGGGAAGAATTGGGACAAAAATTGGAAAATTTTTAAGGGACTTTGAAAAAATTTCAACTGGAATTTTAGCAATTTTGACGTGAAATTGTAAACATGTGGACATGGATTTTGAAAATTCTAGAGAGAATTTTAAAAGCTTCAACAGAATTTCAACAATTTTGAGAGGGATTTGAAAAGTTTCAATGGGAATGGGAAGAATTGGGACAAAAATTGGAAAATTTTTAAGGGACTTTGAAAAAATTTCAACTGGAATTTTAGAAATTTTTTGACGTGAAATTGTAAACATGTTGAAGTGGATTTTGAAAATTCTAGAGAGAATTTTAAAAGCTTCAAGAGAATTTCAACAATTTTGAGAGGGATTTGAAAAGTTTCAATGGGAATGGGAAGAATTGGGACAAAAATTGGAAAATTTTTAAGGGACTTTGAAAACATTTCAACTGGAATTTTAGCAATTTTTTGACGTGAAATTGTAAACATGTGGACATGGATTTGAAAATTCTAGAGAGAATTTTAAAAGCTTCAAGAGAATTTCAACAATTTTGAGAGGGATTTGAAAAGTTTCAATGGGAATGGGAAGAATTGGGACAAAAATTGGAAAATTTTTAAGGGACTTTGAAAAAATTTCAACTGGAATTTTAGCAATTTTTTTATGTGAAATTGTAAACATGTGGACATGGATTTTGAAAATTCTAGAGAGAATTTTAAAAGCTTCAAGAGAATTTCAACAATTTTGAGAGGGATTTGAAAAGTTTCAATGGGAATGGGAAGAATTGGGACAAAAATTGGAAAATTTTTAAGGGACTTTGAAAAAATTTCAACTGGAATTTTAGCCATTTTTTGACGTGAAATTGTAAACATGTGCCATGGATTTTGAAAATTCTAGAGAGAATTTTAAAAGCTTCAAGAGAATTTCAACAATTTTGAGAGGGATTTGAAAAGTTTCAATGGGAATGGGAAGAATTGGGACAAAAATTGGAAAATTTTTAAGGGACTTTGAAAAATTTCAACTGGAATTTTAGCCATTTTTTGACGTGAAATTGTAAACATGTTGAAGTGGATTTTGAAAATTCTAGAGAGAATTTTAAAAGCTTCAAGAGAATTTCAACAATTTTGAGAGGGATTTGAAAAGTTTCAATGGGAATGGGAAGAATTGGGACAAAAATTGGAAAATTTTTAAGGGACTTTGAAAAAATTTCAACTGGAATTTTAGCAATTTTTTTACGTGAAATTGTAAACATGTGGACATGGATTTTGAAAATTCTAGAGAGAATTTTAAAAGCTTCAAGAGAATTTCAACCATTTTGAGAGGGATTTGAAAAGTTTCAATGGGAATGGGAAGAATTGGGACAAAAATTGGAAAATTTTTAAGGGACTTTGAAAAAATTTCAACTGGAATTTTAGCCATTTTTTTATGTGAAATTGTAAACATGTGGACATGGATTTTGAAAATTCTAGAGAGAATTTTAAAAGCTTCAAGAGAATTTCAACCATTTTGAGAGGGATTTGAAAAGTTTCAATGGGAATGGGAAGAATTGGGACAAAAATTGGAAAATTTTTAAGGGACTTTGAAAAAATTTCAACTGGAATTTTAGCAATTTTTTGACGTGAAATTGTAAACATGTTGAAGTGGATTTTGAAAATTCTAGAGAGAATTTTAAAAGCTTCAAGAGAATTTCAACAATTTTGAGAGGGATTTGAAAAGTTTCAATGGGAATGGGAAGAATTGGGACAAAAATTGGAAAATTTTTAAGGGACTTTGAAAAAAATTTCAACTGGAATTTTAGCAATTTTTTTACGTGAAATTGTAAACATGTGGACATGGATTTTGAAAATTCTAGAGAGAATTTTAAAAGCTTCAAGAGAATTTCAACCATTTTGAGAGGATTTGAAAAGTTTCAATGGGAATGGGAAGAATTGGGACAAAAATTGGAAAATTTTTAAGGGACTTTGAAAAAATTTCAACTGGAATTTTAGCCATTTTTTTATGTGAAATTGTAAACATGTGGACATGGATTTTGAAAATTCTAGAGAGAATTTTAAAAGCTTCAAGAGAATTTCAACAATTTTGAGAGGGATTTGAAAAGTTTCAATGGGAATGGGAAGAATTGGGACAAAAATTGGAAAATTTTGAAGGGACTTTGAAAAAAGTTCAACTGGAATTTTAGCCATTTTTTGACGTGAAATTGTAAACATGTTGAAGTGGATTTTGAAAATTCTAGAGAGAATTTTAAAAGCTTCAAGAGAATTTCAACAATTTTGAGAGGGATTTGAAAAGTTTCAATGGGAATGGGAAGAATTGGGACAAAAATTGGAAAATTTTTAAGGGACTTTGAAAAAATTTCAACTGGAATTTTAGCAATTTTTTATGTGAAATTGTAAACATGTGGCCATGGATTTTGAAAATTCTAGAGAGAATTTTAAAAGCTTCAACAGAATTTCAACAATTTTGAGAGGGATTTGAAAAGTTCATGATTCA
>NW_028117188.1:0-48817 GCF_964273445.1 Streptopelia decaocto | reverse complement strand
GCTAAAATTCCAGTTGAAATTTTTTCAAAGTCCCTTACAAATTTTCTAATTTTTGTCCCAATTCTTCCCATTCCCATTGAAACTTTTCAAATCCCTCTCAAAATTGTTGAAATTCTGTTGAAGCTTTTAAAATTCTCTCTAGAATTTTATTAAAAATCCACTTCAACAGTTTACAATTTCACGTAAAAAAATTGCTAAAATTCCAGTTGAAATTTTTTCAAAGTCCCTTAAAAATTTTCCAATTTTTGTCCCGATTCTTCCCATTCCCATTGAAACGTTTCAAATCCCTCTCAAAATTGTTGAAATTCTGTTGAAGCTTTTAAAATTCTCTCTAGAATTTTCAAAATCCATGTCCACATGTTTACAATTTCACGTCAAAAAATTGCTAAAATTCCAGTTGAAATTTTTTCAAAGTCCCTTACAAATTTTCCAATTTTTGTCCCAATTCTTCCCATTCCCATTGAAACTTTTCAATCCTCTCAAAATTGTTGAAATTCTGTTGAAGCTTTTAAAATTCTCTCTAGAATTTTCAAAATCCACTTCAACATGTTTACAATTTCACGTCAAAATGGCTAAAATTCCAGTTGAAATTTTTTCAAAGTCCCTTAAAAATTTTCCAATTTTTGTCCCAATTCTTCCCATTCCCATTGAAACTTTTCAAATCCCTCTCAAAATTGTTGAAATTCTGTTGAAGCTTTTAAAATTCTCTCTAGAATTTTCAAAATCCATGTCCACATGTTTACAATTTCACGTCAAAAAATGGCTAAAATTCCAGTTGAAATTTTTTCAAAGTCCCTTAAAAATTTTCCAATTTTTGTCCCAATTCTTCCCATTCCCATTGAAACTTTTCAAATCCCTCTCAAAACTGTTGGAATTCTGTTGAAGCTTTTAAAATTCTCTCTAGAATTTTCAAAATCCATGTGCACATGTTTACAATTTCACGTAAAAAAATTGCTAAAATTCCAGTTGAAATTTTTTCAAAGTCCCTTAAAAATTTTCCCATTTTTGTCCCAATTCTTCCCATTCCCATTGAAACTTTTCAAATCCCTCTCAAAATTGTTGAAATTCTGTTGAAGCTTTTAAAATTCTCTCTAGAATTTTCAAAGTCCACTTCAACATGTTTACAATTTCACGTCAAAATTGCTAAAATTCCAGTTGAAATTTTTTCAGTCCCTTAAAAATTTTCCAATTTTTGTCCCAATTCTTCCCATTCCCATTGAAACTTTTCAAATCCCTCTCAAAATTGTTGAAATTCTGTTGAAGCTTTTAAAATTCTTTCTAGAATTTTCAAAATCCATGTCCACATGTTTACAATTTCACGTCAAAAAATGGCTAAAATTCCAGTTGAAATTTTTTCAAAGTCCCTTAAAAATTTTCCAATTTTTGTCCCAATTCTTCCCATTCCCATTGAAACTTTTCAAATCCCTCTCAAAATTGTTGAAATTCTGTTGAAGCTTTTAAAATTCTCTCTAGAATTTTCAAAATCCACGTCCACATGTTTACAATTTCACGTCAAAAAATGGCTAAAATTCCAGTTGAAATTTTTTCAAAGTCCCTTAAAAATTTTCCAATTTTTGTCCCAATTCTTCCCATTCCCATTGAAACTTTTAAAATCCCTCTCAAAATTGTTGAAATTCTCTTGAAGCTTTTAAAATTCTCTCTAGAATTTTCAAAATCCACTTCAACATGTTTACAATTTCACGTCAAAAAATTGCTAAAATTCCAGTTGAAATTTTTTCAAAGTCCCTTAAAAATTTTCCAATTTTTGTCCCAATTCTTCCCATTCCCATTGAAACTTTTCAAATCCCTGTCAAAACTGTTGAAATCCTACTGAAAGTTTGACACTTCTCTCTAGAATTTTCAAAGTCCACTTCAACATGTTTACAATTTCACGTCAAAATTGCTAAAATTCCAGTTGAAATTTTTTCAAAGTCCCTTACAAATTTTCCAATTTTTGTCCCAATTCTTCCCATTCCCATTGAAACTTTTCAAATCCCTCTCAAAATTGTTGAAATTCTGTTGAAGCTTTTAAAATTCTATCTAGAATTTTCAAAGTCCACTTCAACATGTTTACAATTTCACGTCAAAATTGCTAAAATTCCAGTTGAAATTTTTTCAAAGTCCCTTAAAAATTTTCCAATTTTTGTCCCAATTCTTCCCATTCCCATTGAAACTTTTCAAATCCCTCTCAAAATTGTTGAAATTCTCTTGAAGCTTTTAAAATTCTCTCTAGAGTTTTTAAAATCCATGTCCACATGTTTACAATTTCACGTAAAAAAATTGCTAAAATTCCAGTTGCAATTTTTTCAAAGTCCCTTAAAAATTTTCCAATTTTTGTCCCAATTCTTCCCATTCCCATTGAAACTTTTCAAATCCCTCTCAAAATTGTTGAAATTCTGTTGAAGCTTTTAAAATTCTCTCTAGAATTTTCAAAATCCATGTCCACATGTTTACAATTTCACGTAAAAAAATTGCTAAAATTCCAGTTGAAATTTTTTCAAAGTCCCTTAAAAATTTTCCAATTTTTGTCCCAATTCTTCCCATTCCCATTGAAACGTTTCAAATCCCTCTCAAAACTATTGAAATTCTGTTGAAGCTTTTAAAATTCTCTCTAGAATTTTCAAAATCCATGTCCACATGTTTACAATTTCATGTAAAAAAATTGCTGAAATTCCAGCTGAAATTTTTTCAAAGTCCCTTAAAAATTTTCCCATTTTTGTCCCAATTCTTCCCATTCCCATTGAAACTTTTCAAATCCCTCTCAAAATTGTTGAAAATCTGTTGAAGCTTTTAAAATTCTCTCTAGAATTTTCAAAATCCACTTCAACATGTTTACAATTTCACGTCAAAATGGCTAAAATTCCAGTTGAAATTTTTTCAAAGTCCCTTAAAAATTTTCCAATTTTTGTCCCAATTCTTCCCATTCCCATTGAAACTTTTCAAATCCCTCTCAAAATTGTTGAAATTCTGTTGAAGCTTTTAAAATTCTCTCTAGAATTTTCAAAATCGATGTCCACATGTTTACAATTTCACGTCAAAAAATTGCTAAAATTCCAGTTGAAATTTTTTCAAAGTCCCTTAAAAATTTTCCCATTTTTGTCCCAATTCTTCCCATTCCCATTGAAACTTTTCAAATCCCTCTCAAAATTGTTGAAAATCTGTTGAAGCTTTTAAAATTCTCTCTAGAATTTTCAAAATCCACTTCAACATGTTTACAATTTCACGTCAAAAAATTGCTAAAATTCCAGTTGAAATTTTTTCAAAGTCCCTTAAAAATTTTCCAATTTTTGTCCCAATTCTTCCCATTCCCATTGAAACTTTTCAAATCCCTCTCAAAATTGTTGAAATTCTGTTGAAGCTTTTAAAATTCTCTCTAGAATTTTCAAAATCGATGTCCACATGTTTACAATTTCACGTCAAAAAATTGCTAAAATTCCAGTTGAAATTTTTTCAAAGTCCCTTAAAAATTTTCCAATTTTTGTCCCAATTCTTCCCATTCCCATTGAAACTTTTCAAATCCCTCTCAAAATTGTTGAAATTCTGTTGAAGCTTTTAAAATTCTCTCTAGAATTTTCAAAATCCATGTCCACATGTTTACAATTTCACGTAAAAAAATTGCTAAAATTCCAGTTGAAATTTTTTCAAAGTCCCTTAAAAATTTTCCCATTTTTGTCCCAATTCTTCCCATTCCCATTGAAACTTTTCAAATCCCTCTCAAAATTGTTGAAAATCTGTTGAAGCTTTTAAAATTCTCTCTAGAGTTTTCAAAATCCACTTCAACATGTTTACAATTTCACGTCAAAATGGCTAAAATTCCAGTTGAAATTTTTTCAAAGTCCCTTAAAAATTTTCCAATTTTTGTCCCAATTCTTCCCATTCCCATTGAAACTTTTCAAATCCCTCTCAAAATTGTAGAAATTCTGTTGAAGCTTTTAAAATTCTCTCTAGAATTTTCAAAATCGATGTCCACATGTTTACAATTTCTGGTCAAAAAATTGCTAAAATTCCAGTTGAAATTTTTTCAAAGTCCCTTAAAAATTTTCCAATTTTTGTCCCAATTCTTCCCATTCCCATTGAAACTTTTCAAATCCCTCTCAAAATTGTTGAAATTCTGTTGAAGCTTTTAAAATTCTATCTAGAATTTTCAAAATCCATGTCCACATGTTTACAATTTCACGTCAAAATTGCTAAAATTCCAGTTGAAATTTTTTCAAAGTCCCTTAAAAATTTTCCAATTTTTGTCCTAATCCTTCCCATTCCCATTGAAACTTTTCAAATCCCTCTCAAAATTGTTGAAATTCTGTTGAAGCTTTTAAAATTCTCTCTAGAATTTTCAAAATCCATGTCCACATGTTTACAATTTCACGTCAAAAAATTGCTAAAATTCCAGTTGAAATTTTTTCAAAGTCCCTTAAAAATTTTCCAATTTTTGTCCCAATTCTTCCCATTCCCATTGAAACTTTTCAAATCCCTCTCAAAACTGTTGGAATTCTGTTGAAGCTTTTAAAATTCTCTCTAGAATTTTCAAAATCCATGTCCACATGTTTACAATTTCACGTCAAAAAATGGCTAAAATTCCAGTTGAAATTTTTTCAAAGTCCCTTAAAAATTTTCCAATTTTTGTCCCAATTCTTCCCGTTCCCATTGAAACTTTTAAAATCCCTCTCAAAATGGTTGAAATTCTGTTGAAGCTTTTAAAATTCTCTCTAGAATTTTCAAAGTCCACTTCAACATGTTTACAATTTCACGTCAAAATTGCTAAAATTGCAGTTGAAATTTTTTCAAAGTCCCTTAAAAATTTTCCAATTTTTGTCCCAATTCTTCCCATTCCCATTGAAACTTTTCAAATCCCTCTCAAAATTGTTGAAATTCTGTTGAAGCTTTTAAAATTCTCTCTAGAATTTTCAAAATCCATGTCCACATGTTTACAATTTCACGTCAAAATTGCTAAAATTCCAGTTGAAATTTTTTCAAAGTCCCTTAAAAATTTTCCAATTTTTGTCCTAATCCTTCCCATTCCCATTGAAACTTTTCAAATCCCTCTCAAAATTGTTGAAATTCTGTTGAAGCTTTTAAAATTCTCTCTAGAATTTTCAAAATCCATGTCCACATGTTTACAATTTCACGTCAAAAAATTGCTAAAATTCCAGTTGAAATTTTTTCAAAGTCCCTTAAAAATTTTCCAATTTTTGTCCCAATTCTTCCCATTCCCATTGAAACTTTTCAAATCCCTCTCAAAATTGTTGAAATTCTGTTGAAGCTTTTAAAATTCTCTCTAGAATTTTCAAAATCCATGTCCACATGTTTACAATTTCACATCAAAAAATGGCTAAAATTCCAGTTGAAATTTTTTCAAAGTCCCTTAAAAATTTTCCAATTTTTGTCCCAATTCTTCCCATTCCCATTGAAACTTTTCAAATCCCTCTCAAAATTGTTGAAATTCTGTTGAAGCTTTTAAAATTCTCTCTAGAATTTTCAAAATCCACGTCCACATGTTTACAATTTCACGTCAAAAAATGGCTAAAATTCCAGTTGAAATTTTCTCAAAGTCCCTTAAAAATTTTCCAATTTTTGTCCCAATTCTTCCCATTCCCATTGAAACTTTTCAAATCCCTATCAAAATTGTTGAAATTCTGTTGAAGCTTTTAAAATTCTCTCTAGAATTTTCAAAATCCACTTCAACATGTTTACAATTTCACGTCAAAAAATTGCTAAAATTCCAGTTGAAATTTTTTCAAAGTCCCTTAAAAATTTTCCAATTTTTGTCCCAATTCTTCCCATTCCCATTGAAACTTTTCAAATCCCTCTCAAAATTGTTGAAATTCTGTTGAAGCTTTTAAAATTCTCTCTAGAATTTTCAAAATCCATGTCCACATGTTTACAGTTTCACGTCAAAAAATGGCTAAAATTCCAGTTGAAATTTTTTCAAAGTCCCTTAAAAATTTTCCAATTTTTGTCCCAATTCTTCCCATTCCCATTGAAACGTTTCAAATCCCTCTCAAAACTGTTGAAATTCTGTTGAAGCTTTTAAAATTCTCTCCAGAATTTTCAAAATCCATGTCCACATGTTTACAATTTCATGTAAAAAAATTGCTGAAATTCCAGCTGAAATTTTTTCAAAGTCCCTTAAAAATTTTCCCATTTTTGTCCCAATTCTTCCCATTCCCATTGAAACTTTTCAAATCCCTCTCAAAATTGTTGAAAATCTGTTGAAGCTTTTAAAATTCTCTCTAGAATTTTCAAAATCCACTTCAACATGTTTAGAATTTCACGTCAAAATGGCTAAAATTCCAGTTGAAATTTTTTCAAAGTCCCTTAAAAATTTTCCAATTTTTGTCCCAATTCTTCCCATTCCCATTGAAACTTTTCAAATCCCTCTCAAAATTGTTGAAATTCTGTTGAAGCTTTTTAAATTCTCTCTAGAATTTTCAAAATCGATGTCCACATGTTTACAATTTCACATCAAAAAATTGCTAAAATTCCAGTTGAAATTTTTTCAAAGTCCCTTAAAAATTTTCCAATTTTTGTCCCAATTCTTCCCGTTCCCATTGAAACTTTTCAAATCCCTCTCAAAATTGTTGAAATTCTGTTGAAGCTTTTAAAATTCTCTCTAGAATTTTCAAAGTCCACTTCAACATGTTTACAATTTCACCTCAAAATTGCTAAAATTCCAGTTGAAATTTTTTCAAAGTCCCTTAAAAATTTTCCCATTTTTGTCCCAATTCTTCCCATTCCCATTGAAACTTTTCAAATCCCTCTCAAAATTGTTGAAAATCTGTTGAAGCTTTTAAAATTCTCTCTAGAATTTTCAAAATCCATGTCCACATGTTTACAATTTCACGTCAAAATGGCTAAAATTCCAGTTGAAATTTTTTCAAAGTCCCTTAAAAATTTTCCAATTTTTGTCCCAATTCTTCCCATTCCATTGAAACTTTTCAAATCCCTCTCAAAATTGTTGAAATTCTGTTGAAGCTTTTAAAATTCTCTCTAGAATTTTCAAAATCGATGTCCACATGTTTACAATTTCATGTCAAAAAATTGCTAAAATTCCAGTTGAAATTTTTTCAAAGTCCCTTAAAAATTTTTCAATTTTTGTCCCAATTCTTCCCATTCCCATTGAAACTTTTCAAATCCCTCTCAAAATTGTTGAAATTCTGTTGAAGCTTTTAAAATTCTATCTAGAATTTTCAAAATCCATGTCCACATGTTTACAATTTCACGTCAAAATTGCTAAAATTCCAGTTGAAATTTTTTCAAAGTCCCTTAAAAATTTTCCAATTTTTGTCCTAATCCTTCCCATTCCCATTGAAACTTTTCAAATCCCTCTCAAAATTGTTGAAATTCTGTTGAAGCTTTTAAAATTCTCTCTAGAATTTTCAAAATCCATGTCCACATGTTTACAATTTCACGTCAAAAAATTGCTAAAATTCCAGTTGAAATTTTTTCAAAGTCCCTTAAAAATTTTCCAATTTTTGTCCCAATTCTTCCCATTCCCATTGAAACTTTTCAAATCCCTCTCAAAACTGTTGGAATTCTGTTGAAGCTTTTAAAATTCTCTCTAGAATTTTCAAAATCCACGTCCACATGTTTACAATTTCAAGTCAAAAAATGGCTAAAATTCCAGTTGAAATTTTTTCAAAGTCCCTTAAAAATTTTCCAATTTTTGTCCCAATTCTTCCCATTCCCATTGAAACTTTTCAAATCCCTCTCAAAATTGTTGAAATTCTGTTGAAGCTTTTAAAATTCTCTCTAGAATTTTCAAAGTCCACTTCAACATGTTTACAATTTCACGTCAAAATTGCTAAAATTCCAGTTGAAATTTTTTCAAAGTCCCTTAAAAATTTTCCAATTTTTGTCCCAATTCTTCCCATTCCCATTGAAACTTTTCAAATCCCTGTCAAAACTGTTGAAATCCAACTGAGAGTTTGACACTTCTCTCTAGAATTTTCAAAGTCCACTTCAACATGTTTACAATTTCACGTCAAAATGGCTAAAATTCCAGTTGAAATTTTTTCAAAGTCCCTTAAAAATTTTCCAATTTTTGTCCCAATTCTTCCCATTCCCATTGAAACTTTTCAAATCCCTCTCAAAATTGTTGAAATTCTGTTGAAGCTTTTAAAATTCTCTCTAGAATTTTCAAAGTCCACTTCAACTTGTTTACAATTTCACGTCAAAATTGCTAAAATTCCAGTTGAAATTTTTTCAAAGTCCCTTAAAAATTTTCCAATTTTTGTCCCAATTCTTCCCATTCCCATTGAAACTTTTCAAATCCCTCTCAAAATTGTTGAAATTCTGTTGAAGCTTTTAAAATTCTCTCTAGAATTTTCAAAATCCATGTCCACATGTTTACAATTTCACGTAAAAAAATTGCTAAAATTCCAGTTGAAATTTTTTCAAAGTCCCTTAAAAATTTTCCCATTTTTGTCCCAATTCTTCCCATTCCCATTGAAACTTTTCAAATCCCTCTCAAAATTGTTGAAAATCTGTTGAAGCTTTTAAAATTCTCTCTAGAATTTTCAAAATCCACTTCAACATGTTTACAATTTCACGTCAAAATGGCTAAAATTCCAGTTGAAATTTTTTCAAAGTCCCTTAAAAATTTTCCAATTTTTGTCCCAATTCTTCCCATTCCCATTGAAACTTTTCAAATCCCTCTCAAAATTGTAGAAATTCTGTTGAAGCTTTTAAAATTCTCTCTAGAATTTTCAAAATCGATGTCCACATGTTTACAATTTCTGGTCAAAAAATTGCTAAAATTCCAGTTGAAATTTTTTCAAAGTCCCTTAAAAATTTTCCAATTTTTGTCCCAATTCTTCCCATTCCCATTGAAACTTTTCAAATCCCTCTCAAAATTGTTGAAATTCTGTTGAAGCTTTTAAAATTCTATCTAGAATTTTCAAAATCCATGTCCACATGTTTACAATTTCACGTCAAAATTGCTAAAATTCCAGTTGAAATTTTTTCAAAGTCCCTTAAAAATTTTCCAATTTTTGTCCTAATCCTTCCCATTCCCATTGAAACTTTTCAAATCCCTCTCAAAATTGTTGAAATTCTGTTGAAGCTTTTAAAATTCTCTCTAGAATTTTCAAAATCCATGTCCACATGTTTACAATTTCACATCAAAAAATGGCTAAAATTCCAGTTGAAATTTTTTCAAAGTCCCTTAAAAATTTTCCAATTTTTGTCCCAATTCTTCCCATTCCCATTGAAACTTTTCAAATCCCTCTCAAAATTGTTGAAATTCTGTTGAAGCTTTTAAAATTCTCTCTAGAATTTTCAAAATCCACGTCCACATGTTTACAATTTCACGTCAAAAAATGGCTAAAATTCCAGTTGAAATTTTCTCAAAGTCCCTTAAAAATTTTCCAATTTTTGTCCCAATTCTTCCCATTCCCATTGAAACTTTTCAAATCCCTATCAAAATTGTTGAAATTCTGTTGAAGCTTTTAAAATTCTCTCTAGAATTTTCAAAATCCACTTCAACATGTTTACAATTTCACGTCAAAAAATTGCTAAAATTCCAGTTGAAATTTTTTCAAAGTCCCTTAAAAATTTTCCAATTTTTGTCCCAATTCTTCCCATTCCCATTGAAACTTTTCAAATCCCTCTCAAAATTGTTGAAATTCTGTTGAAGCTTTTAAAATTCTCTCTAGAATTTTCAAAATCCATGTCCACATGTTTACAGTTTCACGTCAAAAAATGGCTAAAATTCCAGTTGAAATTTTTTCAAAGTCCCTTAAAAATTTTCCAATTTTTGTCCCAATTCTTCCCATTCCCATTGAAACGTTTCAAATCCCTCTCAAAACTGTTGAAATTCTGTTGAAGCTTTTAAAATTCTCTCTAGAATTTTCAAAATCCATGTCCACATGTTTACAATTTCATGTAAAAAAATTGCTGAAATTCCAGCTGAAATTTTTTCGAAGTCCCTTAAAAATTTTCCCATTTTTGTCCCAATTCTTCCCATTCCCATTGAAACTTTTCAAATCCCCCTCAAAATTGTTGAAAATCTGTTGAAGCTTTTAAAATTCTCTCTAGAATTTTCAAAATCCACTTCAACATGTTTACAATTTCACGTCAAAATGGCTAAAATTCCAGTTGAAATTTTTTCAAAGTCCCTTAAAAATTTTCCAATTTTTGTCCCAATTCTTCCCATTCCCATTGAAACTTTTCAAATCCCTCTCAAAATTGTTGAAATTCTGTTGAAGCTTTTTAAATTCTCTCTAGAATTTTCAAAATCGATGTCCACATGTTTACAATTTCACGTCAAAAAATTGCTAAAATTCCAGTTGAAATTTTTTCAAAGTCCCTTAAAAATTTTCCAATTTTTGTCCCAATTCTTCCCATTCCCATTGAAACTTTTCAAATCCCTCTCAAAATTGTTGAAATTCTGTTGAAGCTTTTAAAATTCTCTCTAGAATTTTCAAAGTCCACTTCAACATGTTTACAATTTCACCTCAAAATTGCTAAAATTCCAGTTGAAATTTTTTCAAAGTCCCTTAAAAATTTTCCCATTTTTGTCCCAATTCTTCCCATTCCCATTGAAACTTTTCAAATCCCTCTCAAAATTGTTGAAAATCTGTTGAAGCTTTTAAAATTCTCTCTAGAATTTTCAAAATCCACTTCAACATGTTTACAATTTCACGTCAAAATGGCTAAAATTCCAGTTGAAATTTTTTCAAAGTCCCTTAAAAATTTTCCAATTTTTGTCCCAATTCTTCCCATTCCCATTGAAACTTTTCAAATCCCTCTCAAAATTGTTGAAATTCTGTTGAAGCTTTTAAAATTCTCTCTAGAATTTTCAAAATCGATGTCCACATGTTTACAATTTCATGTCAAAAAATTGCTAAAATTCCAGTTGAAATTTTTTCAAAGTCCCTTAAAAATTTTTCAATTTTTGTCCCAATTCTTCCCATTCCCATTGAAACTTTTCAAATCCCTCTCAAAATTGTTGAAATTCTGTTGAAGCTTTTAAAATTCTATCTAGAATTTTCAAAATCCATGTCCACATGTTTACAATTTCACGTCAAAATTGCTAAAATTCCAGTTGAAATTTTTTCAAAGTCCCTTAAAAATTTTCCAATTTTTGTCCTAATCCTTCCCATTCCCATTGAAACTTTTCAAATCCCTCTCAAAATTGTTGAAATTCTGTTGAAGCTTTTAAAATTCTCTCTAGAATTTTCAAAATCCATGTCCACATGTTTACAATTTCACGTCAAAAAATGGCTAAAATTCCAGTTGAAATTTTTTCAAAGTCCCTTAAAAATTTTCCAATTTTTGTCCCAATTCTTCCCATTCCCATTGAAACTTTTCAAATCCCTCTCAAAACTGTTGGAATTCTGTTGAAGCTTTTAAAATTCTCTCTAGAATTTTCAAAATCCACGTCCACATGTTTACAATTTCAAGTCAAAAAATGGCTAAAATTCCAGTTGAAATTTTTTCAAAGTCCCTTAAAAATTTTCCAATTTTTGTCCCAATTCTTCCCATTCCCATTGAAACTTTTCAAATCCCTCTCAAAATTGTTGAAATTCTGTTGAAGCTTTTAAAATTCTCTCTAGAATTTTCAAAGTCCACTTCAACATGTTTACAATTTCACGTCAAAATTGCTAAAATTCCAGTTGAAATTTTTTCAAAGTCCCTTAAAAATTTTCCAATTTTTGTCCCAATTCTTCCCATTCCCATTGAAACTTTTCAAATCCCTGTCAAAACTGTTGAAATCCAACTGAGAGTTTGACACTTCTCTCTAGAATTTTCAAAGTCCACTTCAACATGTTTACAATTTCACGTCAAAATGGCTAAAATTCCAGTTGAAATTTTTTCAAAGTCCCTTAAAAATTTTCCAATTTTTGTCCCAATTCTTCCCATTCCCATTGAAACTTTTCAAATCCCTCTCAAAATTGTTGAAATTCTGTTGAAGCTTTTAAAATTCTCTCTAGAATTTTCAAAGTCCACTTCAACTTGTTTACAATTTCACGTCAAAATTGCTAAAATTCCAGTTGAAATTTTTTCAAAGTCCCTTACAAATTTTCCAATTTTTGTCCCAATTCTTCCCATTCCCATTGAAACTTTTCAAATCCCTCTCAAATTTGCTGAAATTCTCTTGAAGCTTTTAAAATTCTCTCTAGAATTTTCAAAATCCATGTCCACATGTTTACAATTTCACGTCAAAAAATTGCTAAAATTCCAGTTGAAATTTTTTCAAAGTCCCTTAAAAATTTTCCAATTTTTGTCCCAATTCTTCCCATTCCCATTGAAACTTTTCAAATCCCTCTCAAAACTATTGAAATTCTGTTGAAGCTTTTAAAATTCTCTCTAGAATTTTCAAAATCCACGTCCACATGTTTACAATTTCACGTCAAAAAATGGCTAAAATTCCAGTTGAAATTTTTTCAAAGTCCCTTACAAATTTTCCAATTTTTGTCCCAATTCTTCCCATTCCCATTGAAACTTTTCAAATCCCTCTCAAAATTGTTGAAATTCTGTTGAAGCTTTTAAAATTCTCTCTAGAATTTTCAAAATCCATGTCCACATGTTTACAATTTCACGTCAAAAAATTGCTAAAATTCCAGTTGAAATTTTTTCAAAGTCCCTTAAAAATTTTCCAATTTTTGTCCCAATTCTTCCCATTCCCATTGAAACTTTTCAAATCCCTCTCAAAATTGTTGAAATTCTGTTGAAGCTTTTAAAATTCTCTCTAGAATTTTCAAAATCCATGTCCACATGTTTACAATTTCACGTCAAAAAATTGCTAAAATTCCAGTTGAAATTTTTTCAAAGTCCCTTACAAATTTTCCAATTTTTGTCCCAATTCTTCCCATTCCCATTGAAACTTTTCAAATCCCTCTCAAAATTGTTGAAATTCTGTTGAAGCTTTTAAAATTCTCTCTAGAATTTTCAAAATCCATGCCCACATGTTTACAGTTTCACGTCAAAAAATGGCTAAAATTCCAGTTGAAATTTTTTCAAAGTCCCTTACAAATTTTCCAATTTTTGTCCCAATTCTTCCCATTCCCATTGAAACGTTTCAAATCCCTCTCAAAATTGTTGAAATTCTGTTGAAGCTTTTAAAATTCTCTCTAGAATTTTCAAAATCCATGTCCACATGTTTACAATTTCACGTCAAAAAATGGCTAAAATTCCAGTTGAAATTTTTTCAAAGTCCCTTAAAAATTTTCCAATTTTTGTCCCAATTCTTCCCATTCCCATTGAAACTTTTCAAATCCCTCTCAAAATTGTTGAAATTCTGTTGAAGCTTTTAAAATTCTATCTAGAATTTTCAAAATCCATGTCCACATGTTTACAATTTCACGTCAAAATTGCTAAAATTCCAGTTGAAATTTTTTCAAAGTCCCTTAAAAATTTTCCAATTTTTGTCCTAATCCTTCCCATTCCCATTGAAACTTTTCAAATCCCTCTCAAAATTGTTGAAATTCTGTTGAAGCTTTTAAAATTCTCTCTAGAATTTTTAAAATCCATGTCCACATGTTTACAATTTCACGTCAAAAAATTGCTAAAATTCCAGTTGAAATTTTTTAAAGTCCCTTAAAAATTTTCCAATTTTTGTCCCAATTCTTCCCATTCCCATTGAAACTTTTCAAATCCCTCTCAAAACTGTTGGAATTCTGTTGAAGCTTTTAAAATTCTCTCTAGAATTTTCAAAATCCATGTCCACATGTTTACAATTTCACATCAAAAAATGGCTAAAATTCCAGTTGAAATTTTTTCAAAGTCCCTTAAAAATTTTCCAATTTTTGTCCCAATTCTTCCCGTTCCCATTGAAACTTTTCAAATCCCTCTCAAAATTGTTGAAATTCTGTTGAAGCTTTTAAAATTCTCTCTAGAATTTACAAAGTCCACTTCAACATGTTTACAATTTCACGTCAAAATTGCTAAAATTCCAGTTGAAATTTTTTCAAAGTCCCTTAAAAATTTTCCAATTTTTGTCCCAATTCTTCCCATTCCCATTGAAACTTTTCAAATCCCTCTCAAAATTGTTGAAATTCTGTTGAAGCTTTTAAAATTCTCTCTAGAATTTTCAAAATCCATGTCCACATGTTTACAATTTCACATCAAAAAATGGCTAAAATTCCAGTTGAAATTTTTTCGAAGTCCCTTACAAATTTTCCAATTTTTGTCCCAATTCTTCCCATTCCCATTGAAACTTTTCAAATCCCTCTCAAAATTGTTGCAATTCTGTTGAAGCTTTTAAAATTCTCTCTAGAATTTTCAAAGTCCACTTCAACTTGTTTACAATTTCACGTCAAAATTGCTAAAATTCCAGTTGAAATTTTTTCAAAGTCCCTTCAAAATTTTCCAATTTTTGTCCCAATTCTTCCCATTCCCATTGAAACTTTTCAAATCCCTCTCAAATTTGCTGAAATTCTGTTGAAGCTTTTAAAATTCTCTCTAGAATTTTCAAAATCCATGTCCACATGTTTACAATTTCAAGTCAAAAAATGGCTAAAATTCCAGTTGAAATTTTTTCAAAGTCCCTTAAAAATTTTCCAATTTTTGTCCCAATTCTTCCCATTCCCATTGAAACTTTTCAAATCCCTCTCAAAATTGTTGAAATTCTGTTGAAGCTTTTAAAATTCTCTCTAGAATTTTCAAAATCCATGCCCACATGTTTACAGTTTCACGTCAAAAAATGGCTAAAATTCCAGTTGAAATTTTTTCAAAGTCCCTTAAAAATTTTCCAATTTTTGTCCCAATTCTTCCCATTCCCATTGAAACGTTTCAAATCCCTCTCAAAACTGTTGAAATTCTGTTGAAGCTTTTAAAATTCTCTCTAGAATTTTCAAAATCCATGTCCACATGTTTACAATTTCATGTAAAAAAATTGCTGAAATTCCTGCTGAAATTTTTTCAAAGTCCCTTAAAAATTTTCCCATTTTTGTCCCAATTCTTCCCATTCCCATTGAAACTTTTCAAATCCCTCTCAAAATTGTTGAAATTCTGTTGAAGCTTTTAAAATTCTCTCTAGAATTTTCAAAATCCACTTCAACATGTTTACAATTTCACGTCAAAATGGCTAAAATTCCAGTTGAAATTTTTTCAAAGTCCCTTAAAAATTTTCCAATTTTTGTCCCAATTCTTCCCATTCCCATTGAAACTTTTCAAATCCCTCTCAAAATTGTTGAAATTCTCTTGAAGCTTTTAAAATTCTCTCTAGAATTTTCAAAATCGATGTCCACATGTTTACAATTTCACGTCAAAAAATTGCTAAAATTCCAGTTGAAATTTTTTCAAAGTCCCTTAAAAATTTTCCAATTTTTGTCCCAATTCTTCCCATTCCCATTGAAACTTTTCAAATCCCTCTCAAAATTGTTGAAATTCTGTTGAAGCTTTTAAAATTCTATCTAGAATTTTCAAAATCCATGTCCACATGTTTACAATTTCACGTCAAAATTGCTAAAATTCCAGTTGAAATTTTTTCAAAGTCCCTTAAAAATTTTCCAATTTTTGTCCTAATCCTTCCCATTCCCATTGAAACTTTTCAAATCCCTCTCAAAATTGTTGAAATTCTGTTGAAGCTTTTAAAATTCTCTCTAGAATTTTTAAAATCCATGTCCACATGTTTACAATTTCACGTCAAAAAATTGCTAAAATTCCAGTTGAAATTTTTTAAAGTCCCTTAAAAATTTTCCAATTTTTGTCCCAATTCTTCCCATTCCCATTGAAACTTTTCAAATCCCTCTCAAAACTGTTGGAATTCTGTTGAAGCTTTTAAAATTCTATCTAGAATTTTCAAAATCCATGTCCACATGTTTACAATTTCACGTCAAAAAATTGCTAAAATTCCAGTTGAAATTTTTTCAAAGTCCCTTAAAAATTTTCCAATTTTTGTCCCAATTCTTCCCGTTCCCATTGAAACTTTTCAAATCCCTCTCAAAATTGTTGCAATTCTGTTGAAGCTTTTAAAATTCTCTCTAGAATTTTCAAAGTCCACTTCAACTTGTTTACAATTTCACGTCAAAATTGCTAAAATTCCAGTTGAAATTTTTTCAAAGTCCCTTCAAAATTTTCCAATTTTTGTCCCAATTCTTCCCATTCCCATTGAAACTTTTCAAATCCCTCTCAAATTTGCTGAAATTCTCTTGAAGCTTTTAAAATTCTCTCTAGAATTTTCAAAATCCACTTCAACATGTTTACAATTTCACGTCAAAAAATTGCTAAAATTCCAGTTGAAATTTTTTCAAAGTCCCTTAAAAATTTTCCAATTTTTGTCCCAATTCTTCCCATTCCCATTGAAACTTTTCAAATCCCTCTCAAAATTGTTGAAATTCTGTTGAAGCTTTTAAAATTCTCTCTAGAATTTTCAAAATCCACTTCAACATGTTTACAATTTCACGTCAAAAAATTGCTAAAATTCCAGTTGAAATTTTTTCAAAGTCCCTTACAAATTTTCCAATTTTTGTCCCAATTCTTCCCATTCCCATTGAAACTTTTCAAATCCCTCTCAAAATTGTTGAAATTCTGTTGAAGCTTTTAAAATTCTCTCTAGAATTTTCAAAATCCATGTCCACATGTTTACAATTTCACGTCAAAAAATTGCTAAAATTCCAGTTGAAATTTTTTCAAAGTCCCTTAAAAATTTTCCAATTTTTGTCCCAATTCTTCCCATTCCAATGGAAACTTTTCAAATCCCTCTCAAAACTGTGAAATTCTGTTGAAGCTTTTAAAATTCTCTCTAGAATTTTCAAAATCCATGTCCACATGTTTACAATTTCACGTCAAAAAATTGCTAAAATTCCAGTTGAAATTTTTTCAAAGTCCCTTAAAAATTTTCCAATTTTTGTCCCCATTCTTCCCATTCCCATTGAAACTTTTCAAATCCCTCTCAAAATTGTTGAAATTCTGTTGAAGCTTTTAAAATTCTCTCTAGAGTTTTCAAAATCCATGTCCACATGTTTACAATTTCACGTCAAAAAATTGCTAAAATTCCAGTTGAAATTTTTTCAAAGTCCCTTAAAAATTTTCCAATTTTTGTCCCAATTCTTCCCATTCCCATTGAAACTTTTCAAATCCCTCTCAACATTGTTGAAATTCTCTTGAAGCTTTTAAAATTCTCTCTAGAATTTTCAAAATCCATGTCCACATGTTTACAATTTCACGTCAAAAAATTGCTAAAATTCCAGTTGAAATTTTTTCAAAGTCCCTTAAAAATTTTCCAATTTTTGTCCCAATTCTTCCCATTTCAATGGAAACTTTTCAAATCCCTCTCAAAACTGTTGAAATTCTGTTGAAGCTTTTAAAATTCTCTCTAGAATTTTCAAAATCCATGTCCACATGTTTACAATTTCACGTCAAAAAATTGCTAAAATTCCAGTTGAAATTTTTTCAAAGTCCCTTAAAAATTTTCCAATTTTTGTCCCAATTCTTCCCATTCCCATTGAAACTTTTCAAATCCCTCTCAAAACTGTTGGAATTCTGTTGAAGCTTTTAAAATTCTATCTAGAATTTTCAAAATCCATGTCCACATGTTTACAATTTCACGTCAAAAAATTGCTAAAATTCCAGTTGAAATTTTTTCAAAGTCCCTTAAAAATTTTCCAATTTTTGTCCCAATTCTTCCCGTTCCCATTGAAACTTTTCAAATCCCTCTCAAAATTGTTGAAATTCTGTTGAAGCTTTTAAAATTCTCTCTAAAATTTTCAAAGTCCACTTCAACATGTTTACAATTTCACGTCAAAATTGCTAAAATTCCAGTTGCAATTTTTTCAAAGTCCCTTACAAATTTTCCAATTTTTGTCCCAATTCTTCCCATTCCCATTGAAACTTTTCAAATCCCTCTCAAAATTGTTGAAATTCTGTTGAAGCTTTTAAAATTCTCTCTAGAATTTTCAAAATCCATGGCCACATGTTTACAATTTCACGTCAAAAAATGGCTAAAATTCCAGTTGAAATTTTTTCAAAGTCCCTTAAAAATTTTCCAATGTTTGTCCCAATTCTTCCCGTTCCCATTGAAACTTTTCAAATCCCTCTCAAAATTGTTGAAATTCTGTTGAAGCTTTTAAAATTCTCTCTAGAATTTTCAAAATCCACTTCAACATGTTTACAATTTCACGTCAAAAAATTGCTAAAATTCCAGTTGAAATTTTTTCAAAGGCCCTTAAAAATTTTCCAATTTTTGTCCCAATTCTTCCCATTCCCATTGAAACTTTTCAAATCCCTGTCAAAACTGTTGAAATCCAACTGAAAGTTTGACACTTCTCTCTAGAATTTTCAAAGTCCACTTCAACATGTTTACAATTTCACGTCAAAATGGCTAAAATTCCAGTTGAAATTTTTTCCAAGTCCCTTACAAATTTTCCAATTTTTGTCCCAATTCTTCCCATTCCCATTGAAACTTTTCAAATCCCTCTCAAAATTGTTGAAATTCTGTTGAAGCTTTTAAAATTCTCTCTAGAATTTTCAAAGTCCACTTCAACTTGTTTACAATTTCACGTCAAAATTGCTAAAATTCCAGTTGAAATTTTTTCAAAGTCCCTTCAAAATTTTCCAATTTTTGTCCCAATTCTTCCCATTCCCATTGAAACTTTTCAAATCCCTCTCAAATTTGCTGAAATTCTCTTGAAGCTTTTAAAATTCTCTCTAGAATTTTCAAAATCCACGTCCACATGTTTACAATTTCACGTCAAAAAATTGCTAAAATTCCAGTTGAAATTTTTTCAAAGTCCCTTAAAAATTTTCCAATTTTTGTCCCAATTCTTCCCATTCCCATTGAAACTTTTCAAATCCCTCTCAAAACTGTTGAAATTCTGTTGAAGCTTTTAAAATTCTCTCTAGAATTTTCAAAATCCACGTCCACATGTTTACAATTTCACGTCAAAAAATGGCTAAAATTCCAGTTGAAATTTTTTCAAAGTCCCTTAAAAATTTTCCAATTTTTGTCCCAATTCTTCCCATTCCCATTGAAACTTTTCAAATCCCTCTCAAAATTGTTGAAATTCTGTTGAAGCTTTTAAAATTCTCTCTAGAATTTTCAAAATCCACTTCAACATGTTTACAATTTCACGTCAAAAAATTGCTAAAATTCCAGTTGAAATTTTTTCAAAGTCCCTTACAAATTTTCCAATTTTTGTCCCAATTCTTCCCATTCCCATTGAAACTTTTCAAATCCCTCTCAAAACTGTTGAAATCCTACTGAAAGTTTGACACTTCTCTCTAGAATTTTCAAAGTCCACTTCAACATGTTTACAATTTCACGTCAAAATTGCTAAAATTCCAGTTGAAATTTTTTCAAAGTCCCTTACAAATTTTCCAATTTTTGTCCCAATTCTTCCCATTCCCATTGAAACTTTTCAAATCCCTCTCAAAATTGTTGAGATTCTGTTGAAGCTTTTAAAATTCTCTCTAGAATTTTCAAAATCCATGTCCACATGTTTACAATTTCACGTCAAAAAATTGCTAAAATTCCAGTTGAAATTTTTTCAAAGTCCCTTAAAATTTTCCAATTTTTGTCCCAATTCTTCCCATTCCAATGGAAACTTTTCAAATCCCTCTCAAAACTGTTGAAATTCTGTTGAAGCTTTTAAAATTCTCTCTAGAATTTTCAAAATCCATGTCCATATGTTTACAATTTCACGTCAAAAAATTGCTAAAATTCCAGTTGAAATTTTTTCAAAGTCCCTTAAAAATTTTCCAATTTTTGTCCCAATTCTTCCCATTCCCATTGAAACTTTTCAAATCCCTCTCAAAACTGTTGGAATTCTGTTGAAGCTTTTAAAATTCTATCTAGAATTTTCAAAATCCATGTCCACATGTTTACAATTTCACGTCAAAAAATTGCTAAAATTCCAGTTGCAATTTTTTCAAAGTCCCTTAAAAATTTTCCAATTTTTGTCCCAATTCTTCCCGTTCCCATTGAAACTTTTCAAATCCCTCTCAAAATTGTTGAAATTCTGTTGAAGCTTTTAAAATTCTCTCTAGAATTTTCAAAATCCATGTCCACATGTTTACAATTTCACGTCAAAAAATTGCTAAAATTCCAGTTGAAATTTTTTCAAAGTCCCTTAAAAATTTTCCAATTTTTGTCCCCATTCTTCCCATTCCCATTGAAACTTTTCAAATCCCTCTCAAAATTGTTGAAATTCTGTTGAAGCTTTTAAAATTCTCTCTAGAGTTTTCAAAATCCATGTCCACATGTTTACAATTTCACGTCAAAAAATTGCTAAAATTCCAGTTGAAATTTTTTCAAAGTCCCTTAAAAATTTTCCAATTTTTGTCCCAATTCTTCCCATTCCCATTGAAACTTTTCAAATCCCTCTCAAAATTGTTGAAATTCTGTTGAAGCTTTTAAAATTCTCTCTAGAATTTTCAAAATCCATGTCCACATGTTTACAATTTCACGTCAAAAAATTGCTAAAATTCCAGTTGAAATTTTTTCAAAGTCCCTTAAAAATTTTCCAATTTTTGTCCCAATTCTTCCCATTCCAATGGAAACTTTTCAAATCCCTCTCAAAACTGTTGAAATTCTGTTGAAGCTTTTAAAATTCTCTCTAGAATTTTCAAAATCCATGTCCACATGTTTACAATTTCACGTCAAAAAATTGCTAAAATTCCAGTTGAAATTTTTTCAAAGTCCCTTAAAAATTTTCCAATTTTTGTCCCAATTCTTCCCATTCCCATTGAAACTTTTCAAATCCCTCTCAAAACTGTTGGAATTCTGTTGAAGCTTTTAAAATTCTATCTAGAATTTTCAAAATCCATGTCCACATGTTTACAATTTCACGTCAAAAAATTGCTAAAATTCCAGTTGAAATTTTTTCAAAGTCCCTTAAAAATTTTCCAATTTTTGTCCCAATTCTTCCCGTTCCCATTGAAACTTTTCAAATCCCTCTCAAAATTGTTGAAATTCTGTTGAAGCTTTTAAAATTCTCTCTAGAATTTTCAAAGTCCACTTCAACATGTTTACAATTTCACGTCAAAATTGCTAAAATTCCAGTTGAAATTTTTTCAAAGTCCCTTAAAAATATTCCAATTTTTGTCCCAATTCTTCCCATTCCCATTGAAACTTTTCAAATCCCTCTCAAAATTGTTGAAATTCTGTTGAAGCTTTTAAAATTCTCTCTAGAATTTTCAAAATCCACGTCCACATGTTTACAATTTCACGTCAAAAAATGGCTAAAATTCCAGTTGAAATTTTTTCAAAGTCCCTTAAAAATTTTCCAATGTTTGTCCCAATTCTTCCCGTTCCCATTGAAACTTTTCAAATCCCTCTCAAAATTGTTGAAATTCTGTTGAAGCTTTTAAAATTCTCTCTAGAATTTTCAAAATCCACTTCAACATGTTTACAATTTCACGTCAAAAAATTGCTAAAATTCCAGTTGAAATTTTTTCAAAGTCCCTTAAAAATTTTCCAATTTTTGTCCCAATTCTTCCCATTCCCATTGAAACTTTTCAAATCCCTGTCAAAACTGTTGAAATCCAACTGAAAGTTTGACACTTCTCTCTAGAATTTTCAAAGTCCACTTCAACATGTTTACAATTTCACGTCAAAATGGCTAAAATTCCAGTTGAAATTTTTTCCAAGTCCCTTACAAATTTTCCAATTTTTGTCCCAATTCTTCCCATTCCCATTGAAACTTTTCAAATCCCTCTCAAAATTGTTGAAATTCTGTTGAAGCTTTTAAAATTCTCTCTAGAATTTTCAAAGTCCACTTCAACTTGTTTACAATTTCACGTCAAAATTGCTAAAATTCCAGTTGAAATTTTTTCAAAGTCCCTTCAAAATTTTCCAATTTTTGTCCCAATTCTTCCCATTCCCATTGAAACTTTTCAAATCCCTCTCAAAACTGTTGGAATTCTGTTGAAGCTTTTAAAATTCTATCTAGAATTTTCAAAATCCATGTCCACATGTTTACAATTTCACGTCAAAAAATTGCTAAAATTCCAGTTGAAATTTTTTCAAAGTCCCTTAAAAATTTTCCAATTTTTGTCCCAATTCTTCCCGTTCCCATTGAAACTTTTCAAATCCCTCTCAAAATTGTTGAAATTCTGTTGAAGCTTTTAAAATTCTCTCTAGAATTTTCAAAGTCCACTTCAACATGTTTACAATTTCACGTCAAAATTGCTAAAATTCCAGTTGAAATTTTTTCAAAGTCCCTTAAAAATATTCCAATTTTTGTCCCAATTCTTCCCATTCCCATTGAAACTTTTCAAATCCCTCTCAAAATTGTTGAAATTCTGTTGAAGCTTTTAAAATTCTCTCTAGAATTTTCAAAATCCACGTCCACATGTTTACAATTTCACGTCAAAAAATGGCTAAAATTCCAGTTGAAATTTTTTCAAAGTCCCTTAAAAATTTTCCAATGTTTGTCCCAATTCTTCCCGTTCCCATTGAAACTTTTCAAATCCCTCTCAAAATTGTTGAAATTCTGTTGAAGCTTTTAAAATTCTCTCTAGAATTTTCAAAATCCACTTCAACATGTTTACAATTTCACGTCAAAAAATTGCTAAAATTCCAGTTGAAATTTTTTCAAAGTCCCTTAAAAATTTTCCAATTTTTGTCCCAATTCTTCCCATTCCCATTGAAACTTTTCAAATCCCTGTCAAAACTGTTGAAATCCAACTGAAAGTTTGACACTTCTCTCTAGAATTTTCAAAGTCCACTTCAACATGTTTACAATTTCACGTCAAAATGGCTAAAATTCCAGTTGAAATTTTTTCCAAGTCCCTTACAAATTTTCCAATTTTTGTCCCAATTCTTCCCATTCCCATTGAAACTTTTCAAATCCCTCTCAAAATTGTTGAAATTCTGTTGAAGCTTTTAAAATTCTCTCTAGAATTTTCAAAGTCCACTTCAACTTGTTTACAATTTCACGTCAAAATTGCTAAAATTCCAGTTGAAATTTTTTCAAAGTCCCTTACAAATTTTCCAATTTTTGTCCCAATTCTTCCCATTCCCATTGAAACTTTTCAAATCCCTGTCAAAACTGTTGAAATCCTACTGAAACTTTGACACTTCTCTCTAGAATTTTCAAAGTCCACTTCAACATGTTTACAATTTCACGTCAAAATTGCTAAAATTCCAGTTGAAATTTTTTCAAAGTCCCTTACAAATTTTCCAATTTTTGTCCCAATTCTTCCCATTCCCATTGAAACTTTTCAAATCCCTCTCAAAATTGTTGAAATTCTGTTGAAGCTTTTAAAATTCTCTCTAGAATTTTCAAAATCCATGGCCACATGTTTACAATTTCACGTCAAAAAATTGCTAAAATTCCAGTTGAAATTTTTTCAAAGTCCCTTAAAAATTTTCCAATGTTTGTCCCAATTCTTCCCGTTCCCATTGAAACTTTTCAAATCCCTCTCAAAATTGTTGAAATTCTGTTGAAGCTTTTAAAATTCTCTCTAGAATTTTCAAAATCCACTTCAACATGTTTACAATTTCACGTCAAAAAATTGCTAAAATTCCAGTTGAAATTTTTTCAAAGGCCCTTAAAAATTTTCCAATTTTTGTCCCAATTCTTCCCATTCCCATTGAAACTTTTCAAATCCCTGTCAAAACTGTTGAAATCCAACTGAAAGTTTGACACTTCTCTCTAGAATTTTCAAAGTCCACTTCAACATGTTTACAATTTCACGTCAAAATTGCTAAAATTCCAGTTGAAATTTTTTCAAAGTCCCTTAAAAATATTCCAATTTTTGTCCCAATTCTTCCCATTCCCATTGAAACTTTTCAAATCCCTCTCAAAATTGTTGAAATTCTGTTGAAGCTTTTAAAATTCTCTCTAGAATTTTCAAAATCCACGTCCACATGTTTACAATTTCACGTCAAAAAATGGCTAAAATTCCAGTTGAAATTTTTTCAAAGTCCCTTAAAAATTTTCCAATGTTTGTCCCAATTCTTCCCGTTCCCATTGAAACTTTTCAAATCCCTCTCAAAATTGTTGAAATTCTGTTGAAGCTTTTAAAATTCTCTCTAGAATTTTCAAAATCCACTTCAACATGTTTACAATTTCACGTCAAAAAATTGCTAAAATTCCAGTTGAAATTTTTTCAAAGTCCCTTAAAAATTTTCCAATTTTTGTCCCAATTCTTCCCATTCCCATTGAAACTTTTCAAATCCCTGTCAAAACTGTTGAAATCCAACTGAAAGTTTGACACTTCTCTCTAGAATTTTCAAAGTCCACTTCAACATGTTTACAATTTCACGTCAAAATGGCTAAAATTCCAGTTGAAATTTTTTCCAAGTCCCTTACAAATTTTCCAATTTTTGTCCCAATTCTTCCCATTCCCATTGAAACTTTTCAAATCCCTCTCAAAATTGTTGAAATTCTGTTGAAGCTTTTAAAATTCTCTCTAGAATTTTCAAAGTCCACTTCAACTTGTTTACAATTTCACGTCAAAATTGCTAAAATTCCAGTTGAAATTTTTTCAAAGTCCCTTACAAATTTTCCAATTTTTGTCCCAATTCTTCCCATTCCCATTGAAACTTTTCAAATCCCTGTCAAAACTGTTGAAATCCTACTGAAACTTTGACACTTCTCTCTAGAATTTTCAAAGTCCACTTCAACATGTTTACAATTTCACGTCAAAATTGCTAAAATTCCAGTTGAAATTTTTTCAAAGTCCCTTACAAATTTTCCAATTTTTGTCCCAATTCTTCCCATTCCCATTGAAACTTTTCAAATCCCTCTCAAAATTGTTGAAATTCTGTTGAAGCTTTTAAAATTCTCTCTAGAATTTTCAAAATCCATGGCCACATGTTTACAATTTCACGTCAAAAAATTGCTAAAATTCCAGTTGAAATTTTTTCAAAGTCCCTTAAAAATTTTCCAATGTTTGTCCCAATTCTTCCCGTTCCCATTGAAACTTTTCAAATCCCTCTCAAAATTGTTGAAATTCTGTTGAAGCTTTTAAAATTCTCTCTAGAATTTTCAAAATCCACTTCAACATGTTTACAATTTCACGTCAAAAAATTGCTAAAATTCCAGTTGAAATTTTTTCAAAGGCCCTTAAAAATTTTCCAATTTTTGTCCCAATTCTTCCCATTCCCATTGAAACTTTTCAAATCCCTGTCAAAACTGTTGAAATCCAACTGAAAGTTTGACACTTCTCTCTAGAATTTTCAAAGTCCACTTCAACATGTTTACAATTTCACGTCAAAATGGCTAACATTCCAGTTGAAATTTTTTCCAAGTCCCTTACAAATTTTCCAATTTTTGTCCCAATTCTTCCCATTCCCATTGAAACTTTTCAAATCCCTCTCAAAATTGTTGAAATTCTGTTGAAGCTTTTAAAATTCTCTCTAGAATTTTCAAAGTCCACTTCAACTTGTTTACAATTTCACGTCAAAATTGCTAAAATTCCAGTTGAAATTTTTTCAAAGTCCCTTCAAAATTTTCCAATTTTTGTCCCAATTCTTCCCATTCCCATTGAAACTTTTCAAATCCCTCTCAAATTTGCTGAAATTCTCTTGAAGCTTTTAAAATTCTCTCTAGAATTTTCAAAATCCACGTCCACATGTTTACAATTTCACGTCAAAAAATTGCTAAAATTCCAGTTGAAATTTTTTCAAAGTCCCTTAAAAATTTTCCAATTTTTGTCCCAATTCTTCCCATTCCCATTGAAACTTTTCAAATCCCTCTCAAAACTGTTGAAATTCTGTTGAAGCTTTTAAAATTCTCTCTAGAATTTTCAAAATCCACGTCCACATGTTTACAATTTCACGTCAAAAAATGGCTAAAATTCCAGTTGAAATTTTTTCAAAGTCCCTTAAAAATTTTCCAATTTTTGTCCCAATTCTTCCCATTCCCATTGAAACTTTTCAAATCCCTCTCAAAATTGTTGAAATTCTGTTGAAGCTTTTAAAATTCTCTCTAGAATTTTCAAAATCCACTTCAACATGTTTACAATTTCACGTCAAAAAATTGCTAAAATTCCAGTTGAAATTTTTTCAAAGTCCCTTACAAATTTTCCAATTTTTGTCCCAATTCTTCCCATTCCCATTGAAACTTTTCAAATCCCTGTCAAAACTGTTGAAATCCTACTGAAAGTTTGACACTTCTCTCTAGAATTTTCAAAGTCCACTTCAACATGTTTACAATTTCACGTCAAAATTGCTAAAATTCCAGTTGAAATTTTTTCAAAGTCCCTTACAAATTTTCCAATTTTTGTCCCAATTCTTCCCATTCCCATTGAAACTTTTCAAATCCCTCTCAAAATTGTTGAGATTCTGTTGAAGCTTTTAAAATTCTCTCTAGAATTTTCAAAATCCATGTCCACATGTTTACAATTTCACGTCAAAAAATTGCTAAAATTCCAGTTGCAATTTTTTCAAAGTCCCTTAAAAATTTTCCAATTTTTGTCCCAATTCTTCCCATTCCAATGGAAACTTTTCAAATCCCTCTCAAAACTGTTGAAATTCTGTTGAAGCTTTTAAAATTCTCTCTAGAATTTTCAAAATCCATGTCCATATGTTTACAATTTCACGTCAAAAAATTGCTAAAATTCCAGTTGAAATTTTTTCAAAGTCCCTTAAAAATTTTCCAATTTTTGTCCCAATTCTTCCCATTCCCATTGAAACTTTTCAAATCCCTCTCAAAACTGTTGGAATTCTGTTGAAGCTTTTAAAATTCTATCTAGAATTTTCAAAATCCATGTCCACATGTTTACAATTTCACGTCAAAAAATTGCTAAAATTCCAGTTGCAATTTTTTCAAAGTCCCTTAAAAATTTTCCAATTTTTGTCCCAATTCTTCCCGTTCCCATTGAAACTTTTCAAATCCATCTCAAAATTGTTGAAATTCTGTTGAAGCTTTTAAAATTCTCTCTAGAATTTTCAAAATCCATGTCCACATGTTTACAATTTCACGTCAAAAAATTGCTAAAATTCCAGTTGAAATTTTTTCAAAGTCCCTTAAAAATTTTCCAATTTTTGTCCCCATTCTTCCCATTCCCATTGAAACTTTTCAAATCCCTCTCAAAATTGTTGAAATTCTGTTGAAGCTTTTAAAATTCTCTCTAGAGTTTTCAAAATCCATGTCCACATGTTTACAATTTCACGTCAAAAAATTGCTAAAATTCCAGTTGAAATTTTTTCAAAGTCCCTTAAAAATTTTCCAATTTTTGTCCCAATTCTTCCCATTCCCATTGAAACTTTTCAAATCCCTCTCAAAATTGTTGAAATTCTGTTGAAGCTTTTAAAATTCTCTCTAGAATTTTCAAAATCCATGTCCACATGTTTACAATTTCACGTCAAAAAATTGCTAAAATTCCAGTTGAAATTTTTTCAAAGTCCCTTAAAAATTTTCCAATTTTTGTCCCAATTCTTCCCATTCCAATGGAAACTTTTCAAATCCCTCTCAAAACTGTTGAAATTCTGTTGAAGCTTTTAAAATTCTCTCTAGAATTTTCAAAATCCATGTCCACATGTTTACAATTTCACGTCAAAAAATTGCTAAAATTCCAGTTGAAATTTTTTCAAAGTCCCTTAAAAATTTTCCAATTTTTGTCCCAATTCTTCCCATTCCCATTGAAACTTTTCAAATCCCTCTCAAAACTGTTGGAATTCTGTTGAAGCTTTTAAAATTCTATCTAGAATTTTCAAAATCCATGTCCACATGTTTACAATTTCACGTCAAAAAATTGCTAAAATTCCAGTTGAAATTTTTTCAAAGTCCCTTAAAAATTTTCCAATTTTTGTCCCAATTCTTCCCGTTCCCATTGAAACTTTTCAAATCCCTCTCAAAATTGTTGAAATTCTGTTGAAGCTTTTAAAATTCTCTCTAGAATTTTCAAAGTCCACTTCAACATGTTTACAATTTCACGTCAAAATTGCTAAAATTCCAGTTGAAATTTTTTCAAAGTCCCTTAAAAATATTCCAATTTTTGTCCCAATTCTTCCCATTCCCATTGAAACTTTTCAAATCCCTCTCAAAATTGTTGAAATTCTGTTGAAGCTTTTAAAATTCTCTCTAGAATTTTCAAAATCCACGTCCACATGTTTACAATTTCACGTCAAAAAATGGCTAAAATTCCAGTTGAAATTTTTTCAAAGTCCCTTAAAAATTTTCCAATGTTTGTCCCAATTCTTCCCGTTCCCATTGAAACTTTTCAAATCCCTCTCAAAATTGTTGAAATTCTGTTGAAGCTTTTAAAATTCTCTCTAGAATTTTCAAAATCCACTTCAACATGTTTACAATTTCACGTCAAAAAATTGCTAAAATTCCAGTTGAAATTTTTTCAAAGTCCCTTAAAAATTTTCCAATTTTTGTCCCAATTCTTCCCATTCCCATTGAAACTTTTCAAATCCCTGTCAAAACTGTTGAAATCCAACTGAAAGTTTGACACTTCTCTCTAGAATTTTCAAAGTCCACTTCAACATGTTTACAATTTCACGTCAAAATGGCTAAAATTCCAGTTGAAATTTTTTCAAAGTCCCTTACAAATTTTCCAATTTTTGTCCCAATTCTTCCCATTCCCATTGAAACTTTTCAAATCCCTCTCAAAATTGTTGAAATTCTGTTGAAGCTTTTAAAATTCTCTCTAGAATTTTCAAAGTCCACTTCAACTTGTTTACAATTTCACGTCAAAATTGCTAAAATTCCAGTTGAAATTTTTTCAAAGTCCCTTCAAAATTTTCCAATTTTTGTCCCAATTCTTCCCATTCCCATTGAAACTTTTCAAATCCCTCTCAAAACTGTTGGAATTCTGTTGAAGCTTTTAAAATTCTATCTAGAATTTTCAAAATCCATGTCCACATGTTTACAATTTCACGTCAAAAAATGGCTAAAATTCCAGTTGAAATTTTTTCAAAGTCCCTTAAAAATTTTCCAATGTTTGTCCCAATTCTTCCCGTTCCCATTGAAACTTTTCAAATCCCTCTCAAAATTGTTGAAATTCTGTTGAAGCTTTTAAAATTCTCTCTAGAATTTTCAAAATCCACTTCAACATGTTTACAATTTCACGTCAAAAAATTGCTAAAATTCCAGTTGAAATTTTTTCAAAGTCCCTTAAAAATTTTCCAATTTTTGTCCCAATTCTTCCCATTCCCATTGAAACTTTTCAAATCCCTGTCAAAACTGTTGAAATCCAACTGAAAGTTTGACACTTCTCTCTAGAATTTTCAAAGTCCACTTCAACATGTTTACAATTTCACGTCAAAATGGCTAAAATTCCAGTTGAAATTTTTTCCAAGTCCCTTACAAATTTTCCAATTTTTGTCCCAATTCTTCCCATTCCCATTGAAACTTTTCAAATCCCTCTCAAAATTGTTGAAATTCTGTTGAAGCTTTTAAAATTCTCTCTAGAATTTTCAAAGTCCACTTCAACTTGTTTACAATTTCACGTCAAAATTGCTAAAATTCCAGTTGAAATTTTTTCAAAGTCCCTTAAAAATTTTCCAATTTTTGTCCCAATTCTTCCCATTCCCATTGAAACTTTTCAAATCCCTGTCAAAACTGTTGAAATCCTACTGAAACTTTGACACTTCTCTCTAGAATTTTCAAAGTCCACTTCAACATGTTTACAATTTCACGTCAAAATTGCTAAAATTCCAGTTGAAATTTTTTCCAAGTCCCTTACAAATTTTCCAATTTTTGTCCCAATTCTTCCCATTCCCATTGAAACTTTTCAAATCCCTCTCAAAATTGTTGAAATTCTGTTGAAGCTTTTAAAATTCTCTCTAGAATTTTCAAAATCCATGTCCACATGTTTACAATTTCACGTCAAAAAATTGCTAAAATTCCAGTTGAAATTTTTTCAAAGTCCCTTAAAAATTTTCCAATTTTTGTCCCAATTCTTCCCGTTCCCATTGAAACTTTTCAAATCCCTCTCAAAATTGTTGAAATTCTGTTGAAGCTTTTAAAATTCTCTCTAGAATTTTCAAAGTCCACTTCAACATGTTTACAATTTCACGTCAAAATTGCTAAAATTCCAGTTGAAATTTTTTCAAAGTCCCTTAAAAATATTCCAATTTTTGTCCCAATTCTTCCCATTCCCATTGAAACTTTTCAAATCCCTCTCAAAATTGTTGAAATTCTGTTGAAGCTTTTAAAATTCTCTCTAGAATTTTCAAAATCCATGTCCACATGTTTACAATTTCACATCAAAAAATGGCTAAAATTCCAGTTGAAATTTTTTCAAAGTCCCTTAAAAATTTTCCAATTTTTGTCCCAATTCTTCCCATTCCCATTGAAACTTTTCAAATCCCTCTCAAAATTGTTGAAATTCTGTTGAAGCTTTTAAAATTCTCTCTAGAATTTTCAAAATCCACGTCCACATGTTTACAATTTCACGTCAAAAAATGGCTAAAATTCCAGTTGAAATTTTTTCAAAGTCCCTTAAAAATTTTCCAATGTTTGTCCCAATTCTTCCCGTTCCCATTGAAACTTTTCAAATCCCTCTCAAAATTGTTGAAATTCTGTTGAAGCTTTTAAAATTCTCTCTAGAATTTTCAAAATCCACTTCAACATGTTTACAATTTCACGTCAAAAAATTGCTAAAATTCCAGTTGAAATTTTTTCAAAGTCCCTTAAAAATTTTCCAATTTTTGTCCCAATTCTTCCCATTCCCATTGAAACTTTTCAAATCCCTGTCAAAACTGTTGAAATCCAACTGAAAGTTTGACACTTCTCTCTAGAATTTTCAAAGTCCACTTCAACATGTTTACAATTTCACGTCAAAATGGCTAAAATTCCAGTTGAAATTTTTTCAAAGTCCCTTACAAATTTTCCAATTTTTGTCCCAATTCTTCCCATTCCCATTGAAACTTTTCAAATCCCTCTCAAAATTGTTGAAATTCTGTTGAAGCTTTTAAAATTCTCTCTAGAATTTTCAAAGTCCACTTCAACTTGTTTACAATTTCACGTCAAAATTGCTAAAATTCCAGTTGAAATTTTTTCAAAGTCCCTTCAAAATTTTCCAATTTTTGTCCCAATTCTTCCCATTCCCATTGAAACTTTTCAAATCCCTCTCAAATTTGCTGAAATTCTCTTGAAGCTTTTAAAATTCTCTCTAGAATTTTCAAAATCCACTTCAACATGTTTACAATTTCACGTCAAAAAATTGCTAAAATTCCAGTTGAAATTTTTTCAAAGTCCCTTAAAAATTTTCCAATTTTTGTCCCAATTCTTCCCATTCCCATTGAAACTTTTCAAATCCCTCTCAAAACTGTTGAAATTCTGTTGAAGCTTTTAAAATTCTCTCTAGAATTTTCAAAATCCACGTCCACATGTTTACAATTTCACGTCAAAAAATGGCTAAAATTCCAGTTGAAATTTTTTCAAAGTCCCTTCAAAATTTTCCAATTTTTGTCCCAATTCTTCCCATTCCCATTGAAACTTTTCAAATCCCTCTCAAAATTGTTGAAATTCTGTTGAAGCTTTTAAAATTCTCTCTAGAATTTTCAAAATCCATGTCCACATGTTTACAATTTCACGTAAAAAAATTGCTAAAATTCCAGTTGAAATTTTTTCAAAGTCCCTTACAAATTTTCCAATTTTTGTCCCAATTCTTCCCATTCCCATTGAAACTTTTCAAATCCCTCTCAAAATTGTTGAGATTCTGTTGAAGCTTTTAAAATTCTCTCTAGAATTTTCAAAATCCACGTCCACATGTTTACAATTTCACGTCAAAAAATTGCTAAAATTCCAGTTGAAATTTTTTCAAAGTCCCTTAAAAATTTTCCAATTTTTGTCCCAATTCTTCCCGTTCCCATTGAAACTTTTCAAATCCCTCTCAAAATTGTTGAAATTCTCTTGAAGCTTTTAAAATTCTCTCTAGAATTTTCAAAATCCATGTCCACATGTTTACAATTTCACGTCAAAAAATTGCTAAAATTCCAGTTGAAATTTTTTCAAAGTCCCTTAAAAATTTTCCAATTTTTGTCCCAATTCTTCCCATTCCCATTGAAACTTTTCAAATCCCTCTCAAAACTGTTGGAATTCTGTTGAAGCTTTTAAAATTCTCTCTAGAGTTTTCAAAATCCATGTCCACATGTTTACAATTTCACGTCAAAAAATGGCTAAAATTCCAGTTGAAATTTTTTCAAAGTCCCTTCAAAATTTTCCAATTTTTGTCCCAATTCTTCCCATTCCAATGGAAACTTTTCAAATCCCTCTCAAAACTGTTGAAATTCTGTTGAAGCTTTTAAAATTCTCTCTAGAATTTTCAAAATCCATGTCCACATGTTTACAATTTCACGTCAAAAAATTGCTAAAATTCCAGTTGAAATTTTTTCAAAGTCCCTTAAAAATTTTCCAATTTTTGTCCCAATTCTTCCCATTCCCATTGAAACTTTTCAAATCCCTCTCAAAACTGTTGGAATTCTGTTGAAGCTTTTAAAATTCTCTCTAGAATTTTCAAAATCCATGTCCACATGTTTACAATTTCACGTAAAAAAATTGCTAAAATTCCAGTTGAAATTTTTTCAAAGTCCCTTAAAAATTTTCCAATTTTCGTCCCAATTCTTCCCGTTCCCATTGAAACTTTTCAAATCCCTCTCAAAATTGTTGAAATTCTGTTGAAGCTTTTAAAATTCTCTCTAGAATTTTCAAAGTCCACTTCAACATGTTTACAATTTCACGTCAAAATTGCTAAAATTCCAGTTGAAATTTTTTCAAAGTCCCTTAAAAATATTCCAATTTTTGTCCCAATTCTTCCCATTCCCATTGAAACTTTTCAAATCCCTCTCAAAATTGTTGAAATTCTGTTGAAGCTTTTAAAATTCTCTCTAGAATTTTCAAAATCCATGTCCACATGTTTACAATTTCACATCAAAAAATGGCTAAAATTCCAGTTGAAATTTTTTCAAAGTCCCTTAAAAATTTTCCAATTTTTGTCCCAATTCTTCCCATTCCCATTGAAACTTTTCAAATCCCTCTCAAAATTGTTGAAATTCTGTTGAAGCTTTTAAAATTCTCTCTAGAATTTTCAAAATCCACGTCCACATGTTTACAATTTCACGTCAAAAAATGGCTAAAATTCCAGTTGAAATTTTTTCAAAGTCCCTTAAAAATTTTCCAATGTTTGTCCCAATTCTTCCCGTTCCCATTGAAACTTTTCAAATCCCTCTCAAAATTGTTGAAATTCTGTTGAAGCTTTTAAAATTCTCTCTAGAATTTTCAAAATCCACTTCAACATGTTTACAATTTCACGTCAAAAAATTGCTAAAATTCCAGTTGAAATTTTTTCAAAGTCCCTTACAAATTTTCCAATTTTTGTCCCAATTCTTCCCATTCCCATTGAAACTTTTCAAATCCCTGTCAAAACTGTTGAAATCCAACTGAAAGTTTGACACTTCTCTCTAGAATTTTCAAAGTCCACTTCAACATGTTTACAATTTCACGTCAAAATGGCTAAAATTCCAGTTGAAATTTTTTCAAAGTCCCTTACAAATTTTCCAATTTTTGTCCCAATTCTTCCCATTCCCATTGAAACTTTTCAAATCCCTCTCAAAATTGTTGAAATTCTGTTGAAGCTTTTAAAATTCTCTCTAGAATTTTCAAAGTCCACTTCAACTTGTTTACAATTTCACGTCAAAATTGCTAAAATTCCAGTTGAAATTTTTTCAAAGTCCCTTCAAAATTTTCCAATTTTTGTCCCAATTCTTCCCATTCCCATTGAAACTTTTCAAATCCCTCTCAAATTTGCTGAAATTCTCTTGAAGCTTTTAAAATTCTCTCTAGAATTTTCAAAATCCATGTCCACATGTTTACAATTTCACGTCAAAAAATTGCTAAAATTCCAGTTGAAATTTTTTCAAAGTCCCTTAAAAATTTTCCCATTTTTGTCCCAATTCTCCCCATTCCCATTGAAACTTTTCAAATCCCTCACAAAACTGTTGAAATTCTGTTGAAGCTTTTAAAATTCTCTCTAGAATTTTCAAAATCCACTTCAACATGTTTACAATTTCACGTCAAAAAATGGCTAAAATTCCAGTTGAAATTTTTTCAAAGTCCCTTAAAAATTTTCCAATTTTTGTCCCAATTCTTCCCATTCCCATTGAAACTTTTCAAATCCCTCTCAAAATTGTTGAAATTCTGTTGAAGCTTTTAAAATTCTCTCTAGAATTTTCAAAATCCACTTCAACATGTTTACAATTTCACGTCAAAAAATTGCTAAAATTCCAGTTGAAATTTTTTCAAAGTCCCTTACAAATTTTCCAATTTTTGTCCCAATTCTTCCCATTCCCATTGAAACTTTTCAAATCCCTCTCAAAATTGTTGAAATTCTGTTGAAGCTTTTAAAATTCTCTCTAGAATTTTCAAAATCCATGTCCACATGTTTACAATTTCACGTCAAAAAATTGCTAAAATTCCAGTTGAAATTTTTTCAAAGTCCCTTAAAAATTTTCCAATTTTTGTCCCAATTCTTCCCGTTCCCATTGAAACTTTTCAAATCCCTCTCAAAATTGTTGAAATTCTGTTGAAGCTTTTAAAATTCTCTCTAGAATTTTCAAAGTCCACTTCAACATGTTTACAATTTCACGTCAAAATTGCTAAAATTCCAGTTGAAATTTTTTCAAAGTCCCTTAAAAATATTCCAATTTTTGTCCCAATTCTTCCCATTCCCATTGAAACTTTTCAAATCCCTCTCAAAATTGTTGAAATTCTGTTGAAGCTTTTAAAATTCTCTCTAGAATTTTCAAAATCCATGTCCACATGTTTACAATTTCACATCAAAAAATGGCTAAAATTCCAGTTGAAATTTTTTCAAAGTCCCTTAAAAATTTTCCAATTTTTGTCCCAATTCTTCCCATTCCCATTGAAACTTTTCAAATCCCTCTCAAAATTGTTGAAATTCTGTTGAAGCTTTTAAAATTCTCTCTAGAATTTTCAAAATCCACGTCCACATGTTTACAATTTCACGTCAAAAAATGGCTAAAATTCCAGTTGAAATTTTTTCAAAGTCCCTTAAAAATTTTCCAATGTTTGTCCCAATTCTTCCCGTTCCCATTGAAACTTTTCAAATCCCTCTCAAAATTGTTGAAATTCTGTTGAAGCTTTTAAAATTCTCTCTAGAATTTTCAAAATCCACTTCAACATGTTTACAATTTCACGTCAAAAAATTGCTAAAATTCCAGTTGAAATTTTTTCAAAGTCCCTTAAAAATTTTCCAATTTTTGTCCCAATTCTTCCCATTCCCATTGAAACTTTTCAAATCCCTGTCAAAACTGTTGAAATCCAACTGAAAGTTTGACACTTCTCTCTAGAATTTTCAAAGTCCACTTCAACATGTTTACAATTTCACGTCAAAATGGCTAAAATTCCAGTTGAAATTTTTTCAAAGTCCCTTACAAATTTTCCAATTTTTGTCCCAATTCTTCCCATTCCCATTGAAACTTTTCAAATCCCTCTCAAATTTGCTGAAATTCTCTTGAAGCTTTTAAAATTCTCTCTAGAATTTTCAAAATCCACTTCAACATGTTTACAATTTCACGTCAAAAAATTGCTAAAATTCCAGTTGAAATTTTTTCAAAGTCCCTTAAAAATTTTCCAATTTTTGTCCCAATTCTTCCCATTCCCATTGAAACTTTTCAAATCCCTCTCAAAACTGTTGAAATTCTGTTGAAGCTTTTAAAATTCTCTCTAGAATTTTCAAAATCCACGTCCACATGTTTACAATTTCACGTCAAAAAATGGCTAAAATTCCAGTTGAAATTTTTTCAAAGTCCCTTCAAAATTTTCCAATTTTTGTCCCAATTCTTCCCATTCCCATTGAAACTTTTCAAATCCCTCTCAAAATTGTTGAAATTCTGTTGAAGCTTTTAAAATTCTCTCTAGAATTTTCAAAATCCATGTCCACATGTTTACAATTTCACGTAAAAAAATTGCTAAAATTCCAGTTGAAATTTTTTCAAAGTCCCTTACAAATTTTCCAATTTTTGTCCCAATTCTTCCCATTCCCATTGAAACTTTTCAAATCCCTCTCAAAATTGTTGAGATTCTGTTGAAGCTTTTAAAATTCTCTCTAGAATTTTCAAAATCCACGTCCACATGTTTACAATTTCACGTCAAAAAATTGCTAAAATTCCAGTTGAAATTTTTTCAAAGTCCCTTAAAAATTTTCCAATTTTTGTCCCAATTCTTCCCGTTCCCATTGAAACTTTTCAAATCCCTCTCAAAATTGTTGAAATTCTCTTGAAGCTTTTAAAATTCTCTCTAGAATTTTCAAAATCCATGTCCACATGTTTACAATTTCACGTCAAAAAATTGCTAAAATTCCAGTTGAAATTTTTTCAAAGTCCCTTAAAAATTTTCCAATTTTTGTCCCAATTCTTCCCATTCCCATTGAAACTTTTCAAATCCCTCTCAAAACTGTTGGAATTCTGTTGAAGCTTTTAAAATTCTCTCTAGAGTTTTCAAAATCCATGTCCACATGTTTACAATTTCACGTCAAAAAATGGCTAAAATTCCAGTTGAAATTTTTTCAAAGTCCCTTCAAAATTTTCCAATTTTTGTCCCAATTCTTCCCATTCCAATGGAAACTTTTCAAATCCCTCTCAAAACTGTTGAAATTCTGTTGAAGCTTTTAAAATTCTCTCTAGAATTTTCAAAATCCATGTCCACATGTTTACAATTTCACGTCAAAAAATTGCTAAAATTCCAGTTGAAATTTTTTCAAAGTCCCTTAAAAATTTTCCAATTTTTGTCCCAATTCTTCCCATTCCCATTGAAACTTTTCAAATCCCTCTCAAAACTGTTGGAATTCTGTTGAAGCTTTTAAAATTCTCTCTAGAATTTTCAAAATCCATGTCCACATGTTTACAATTTCACGTAAAAAAATTGCTAAAATTCCAGTTGAAATTTTTTCAAAGTCCCTTAAAAATTTTCCAATTTTCGTCCCAATTCTTCCCGTTCCCATTGAAACTTTTCAAATCCCTCTCAAAATTGTTGAAATTCTGTTGAAGCTTTTAAAATTCTCTCTAGAATTTTCAAAGTCCACTTCAACATGTTTACAATTTCACGTCAAAATTGCTAAAATTCCAGTTGAAATTTTTTCAAAGTCCCTTAAAAATATTCCAATTTTTGTCCCAATTCTTCCCATTCCCATTGAAACTTTTCAAATCCCTCTCAAAATTGTTGAAATTCTGTTGAAGCTTTTAAAATTCTCTCTAGAATTTTCAAAATCCATGTCCACATGTTTACAATTTCACATCAAAAAATGGCTAAAATTCCAGTTGAAATTTTTTCAAAGTCCCTTAAAAATTTTCCAATTTTTGTCCCAATTCTTCCCATTCCCATTGAAACTTTTCAAATCCCTCTCAAAATTGTTGAAATTCTGTTGAAGCTTTTAAAATTCTCTCTAGAATTTTCAAAATCCACGTCCACATGTTTACAATTTCACGTCAAAAAATGGCTAAAATTCCAGTTGAAATTTTTTCAAAGTCCCTTAAAAACTTTCCAATGTTTGTCCCAATTCTTCCCGTTCCCATTGAAACTTTTCAAATCCCTCTCAAAATTGTTGAAATTCTGTTGAAGCTTTTAAAATTCTCTCTAGAATTTTCAAAATCCACTTCAACATGTTTACAATTTCACGTCAAAAAATTGCTAAAATTCCAGTTGAAATTTTTTCAAAGTCCCTTACAAATTTTCCAATTTTTGTCCCAATTCTTCCCATTCCCATTGAAACTTTTCAAATCCCTGTCAAAACTGTTGAAATCCAACTGAAAGTTTGACACTTCTCTCTAGAATTTTCAAAGTCCACTTCAACATGTTTACAATTTCACGTCAAAATGGCTAAAATTCCAGTTGAAATTTTTTCAAAGTCCCTTACAAATTTTCCAATTTTTGTCCCAATTCTTCCCATTCCCATTGAAACTTTTCAAATCCCTCTCAAAATTGTTGAAATTCTGTTGAAGCTTTTAAAATTCTCTCTAGAATTTTCAAAGTCCACTTCAACTTGTTTACAATTTCACGTCAAAATTGCTAAAATTCCAGTTGAAATTTTTTCAAAGTCCCTTCAAAATTTTCCAATTTTTGTCCCAATTCTTCCCATTCCCATTGAAACTTTTCAAATCCCTCTCAAATTTGCTGAAATTCTCTTGAAGCTTTTAAAATTCTCTCTAGAATTTTCAAAATCCATGTCCACATGTTTACAATTTCACGTCAAAAAATTGCTAAAATTCCAGTTGAAATTTTTTCAAAGTCCCTTAAAAATTTTCCCATTTTTGTCCCAATTCTCCCCATTCCCATTGAAACTTTTCAAATCCCTCACAAAACTGTTGAAATTCTGTTGAAGCTTTTAAAATTCTCTCTAGAATTTTCAAAATCCACTTCAACATGTTTACAATTTCACGTCAAAAAATGGCTAAAATTCCAGTTGAAATTTTTTCAAAGTCCCTTAAAAATTTTCCAATTTTTGTCCCAATTCTTCCCATTCCCATTGAAACTTTTCAAATCCCTCTCAAAATTGTTGAAATTCTGTTGAAGCTTTTAAAATTCTCTCTAGAATTTTCAAAATCCACTTCAACATGTTTACAATTTCACGTCAAAAAATTGCTAAAATTCCAGTTGAAATTTTTTCAAAGTCCCTTACAAATTTTCCAATTTTTGTCCCAATTCTTCCCATTCCCATTGAAACTTTTCAAATCCCTGTCAAAACTGTTGAAATCCTACTGAAAGTTTGACACTTCTCTCTAGAATTTTCAAAGTCAACTTCAACATGTTTACAATTTCACGTCAAAATTGCTAAAATTCCAGTTGAAATTTTTCAAAGTCCCTTAAAAATTTTCCAATTTTTGTCCCAATTCTTCCCATTCCCATTGAAACTTTTCAAATCCCTCTCAAAATTGTTGAGATTCTGTTGAAGCTTTTAAAATTCTCTCTAGAATTTTCAAAATCCATGTCCACATGTTTACAATTTCATGTCAAAAAATTGCTAAAATTCCAGTTGAAATTTTTTCAAAGTCCCTTAAAAATTTTCCAATTTTTGTCCCAATTCTTCCCATTCCCATTGAATCTTTTCAAATCCATCTCAAAATTGTTGAAATTCTGTTGAAGCTTTTAAAATTCTCTCTAGAATTTTCAAAATCCATGTCCACATGTTTACAATTTCACGTCAAAAATTGCTAAAATTCCAGTTGAAATTTTTTCAAAGTCCCTTAAAAATTTTCCAATTTTTGTCCCAATTCTTCCCATTCCCATTGAAACTTTTCAAATCCCTCTCAAAATTGTTGAAATTCTGTTGAAGCTTTTAAAATTCTCTCTAGAATTTTCAAAATCCATGTCCACATGTTTACAATTTCACGTCAAAATTGCTAAAATTCCAGTTGAAATTTTTTCAAAGTCCCTTACAAATTTTCCAATTTTTGTCCCAATTCTTCCCATTCCCATTGAAACTTTTCAAATCCCTCTCAAAACTGTTGGAATTCTGTTGAAGCTTTTAAAATTCTCTCTAGAATTTTCAAAATCCATGTCCACATGTTTACAATTTCACGTCAAAAAATTGCTAAAATTCCAGTTGAAATTTTTTCAAAGTCCCTTAAAAATTCTCCAATTTTTGTCCCAATTCTTCCCATTCCCATTGAAACTTTTCAAATCCCTCTCAAAATTGTTGAAATTCTGTTGAAGCGTTTAAAATTCTCTCTAGAATTTTCAAAATCCATGTCCACATGTTTACGATTTCACGTAAAAAAATTGCTAAAATTCCAGTTGAAATTTTTTCAAAGTCCCTTAAAAACTTTCCAATTTTTGTCCCAATTCTTCCCATTCCCATTGAAACTTTTCAAATCCCTCTCAAAATTGTTGAAATTCTGTTGAAGCTTTTAAAATTCTCTCTAGAATTTTCAAAATTCATGTCCACATGTTTACAATTTCACGTCAAAAAATTGCTAAAATTCCAGTTGAAATTTTTTCAAAGTCCCTTAAAAATTTTCCAATTTTTGTCCCAATTCTTCCCATTCCCATTGAAACTTTTCAAATCCCTGTCAAAACTGTTGAAATCCTACTGAAAGTTTGACACTTCTCTCTAGAATTTTCAAAATCCATGTCCACATGTTTACAATTTCACGTCAAAAAATTGCTAAAATTCCAGTTGAAATTTTTTCAAAGTCCCTTAAAAATTCTCCAATTTTTGTCCCAATTCTTCCCATTCCCATTGAAACTTTTCAAATCCCTCTCAAAATTGTTGAAATTCTCTTGAAGCTTTTAAAATTCTCTCTAGAATTTTCAAAATCCACTTCAACATGTTTACAATTTCACGTCAAAAAATTGCTAAAATTCCAGTTGAAATTTTTTCAAAGTCCCTTACAAATTTTCCAATTTTTGTCCCAATTCTTCCCATTCCCATTGAAACTTTTCAAATCCCTCTCAAAATTGTTGAAATTCTGTTGAAGCTTTTAAAATTCTCTCTAGAATTTTCAAAATCCATGTCCACATGTTTACAATTTCACGTCAAAAAATGGCTAAAATTCCAGTTGAAATTTTTTCAAAGTCCCTTAAAAATTTTCCAATTTTTGTCCCAATTCTTCCCATTCCCATTGAAACTTTTCAAATCCCTCTCAAAATTGTTGAAATTCTGTTGAAGCTTTTAAAATTCTCTCTAGAATTTTCAAAATCCACTTCAACATGTTTACAATTTCACGTCAAAATTGCTAAAATTCCAGTTGAAATTTTTTCAAAGTCCCTTAAAAATTTTCCAATTTTTGTCCCAATTCTTCCCATTCCCATTGAAACTTTTCAAATCCCTCTCAAAACTGTTGGAATTCTGTTGAAGCTTTTAAAATTCTCTCTAGAATTTTCAAAATCCATGTCCACATGTTTACAATTTCACGTCAAAAAATTGCTAAAATTCCAGTTGAAATTTTTTCAAAGTTTCTTAAAAATTTTCCAATTTTTGTCCCAATTCTTCCCATTCCCATTGAAACTTTTCAAATCCCTCTCAAAATTGTTGAAATTCTCTTGAAGCTTTTAAAATTCTCTCTAGAATTTTCAAAATCCATGTCCACATGTTTACAATTTCACGTCAAAAAATTGCTAAAATTCCAGTTGCAATTTTTTCAAAGTCCCTTAAAAATTTTCCAATTTTTGTCCCAATTCTTCCCATTCCCATTGAAACTTTTCAAATCCTTCTCAAAATTGTTGAAATTCTGTTGAAGCTTTTAAAATTCTCTCTAGAATTTTCAAAATCCATGTCCACATGTTTACAATTTCACGTCAAAAAATTGCTAAAATTCCAGTTGAAATTTTTTCAAAGTCCCTTAAAAATTTTCCAATTTTTGTCCCAATTCTTCCCATTCCCATTGAAACTTTTCAAATCCCTCTCAAAATTGTTGAAATTCTGTTGAAGCTTTTAAAATTCTCTCTAGAATTTTCAAAGTCCACTTCAACTTGTTTACAATTTCACGTCAAAATTGCTAAAATTCCAGTTGAAATTTTTTCAAAGTCCCTTCAAAATTTTCCAATTTTTGTCCCAATTCTTCCCATTCCCATTGAAACTTTTCAAATCCCTCTCAAATTTGCTGAAATTCTCTTGAAGCTTTTAAAATTCTCTCTAGAATTTTCAAAATCCATGTCCACATGTTTACAATTTCACGTCAAAAAATTGCTAAAATTCCAGTTGAAATTTTTTCAAAGTCCCTTAAAAATTTTCCCATTTTTGTCCCAATTCTCCCCATTCCCATTGAAACTTTTCAAATCCCTCACAAAACTGTTGAAATTCTGTTGAAGCTTTTAAAATTCTCTCTAGAATTTTCAAAATCCACTTCAACATGTTTACAATTTCACGTCAAAAAATGGCTAAAATTCCAGTTGAAATTTTTTCAAAGTCCCTTAAAAATTTTCCAATTTTTGTCCCAATTCTTCCCATTCCCATTGAAACTTTTCAAATCCCTCTCAAAATTGTTGAAATTCTGTTGAAGCTTTTAAAATTCTCTCTAGAATTTTCAAAATCCACTTCAACATGTTTACAATTTCACGTCAAAAAATTGCTAAAATTCCAGTTGAAATTTTTTCAAAGTCCCTTACAAATTTTCCAATTTTTGTCCCAATTCTTCCCATTCCCATTGAAACTTTTCAAATCCCTGTCAAAACTGTTGAAATCCTACTGAAAGTTTGACACTTCTCTCTAGAATTTTCAAAGTCAACTTCAACATGTTTACAATTTCACGTCAAAATTGCTAAAATTCCAGTTGAAATTTTTTCAAAGTCCCTTAAAAATTTTCCAATTTTTGTCCCAATTCTTCCCATTCCCATTGAAACTTTTCAAATCCCTCTCAAAATTGTTGAGATTCTGTTGAAGCTTTTAAAATTCTCTCTAGAATTTTCAAAATCCATGTCCACATGTTTACAATTTCACGTCAAAAACAAAAATGGCTAAAATTCCAGTTGCAATTTTTCAAAGTCCTTAAAAATTTCCAATTTTTGTCCCAATTCTTCCCATTCCATTGAAACTTTTCAAATCCTTCTCAAAATTGTTGAAATTCTGTTGAAGCTTTTAAAATTCTCTCTAGAATTTTCAAAATCCATGTCCACATGTTTACAATTTCACGTCAAAAAATTGCTAAAATTCCAGTTGAAATTTTTTCAAAGTCCCTTAAAAATTTTCCAATTTTTGTCCCAATTCTTCCCATTCCCATTGAAACTTTTCAAATCCCTCTCAAAACTGTTGGAATTCTGTTGAAGCTTTTAAAATTCTCTCTAGAATTTTCAAAATCCATGTCCACATGTTTACAATTTCACGTCAAAAAATTGCTAAAATTCCAGTTGCAATTTTTCAAAGTCCCTTAAAAATTTTCCAATTTTTGTCCCAATTCTTCCCATTCCCATTGAAACTTTTCAAATCCTTCTCAAAATTGTTGAAATTCTGTTGAAGCTTTTAAAATTCTCTCTAGAATTTTCAAAATCCATGTCCACATGTTTACAATTTCACGTCAAAAAAATTGCTAAAATTCCAGTTGAAATTTTTTCAAAGTCCCTTAAAAATTTTCCAATTTTTGTCCCAATTCTTCCCATTCCCATTGAAACTTTTCAAATCCTCTCAAAATTGTTGAAATTCTGTTGAAGCTTTTAAAATTCTCTCTAGAATTTTCAAATCCATGTCCACATGTTTACAATTTCACGTCAAAAAATTGCTAAAATTCCAGTTGAAATTTTTTCAAAGTCCCTTCAAAATTTTCCAATTTTTGTCCCAATTCTTCCCATTCCCATTGAAACTTTTCAAATCCCTCTCAAAACTGTTGGAATTCTGTTGAAGCTTTTAAAATTCTCTCTAGAGTTTTCAAAATCCATGTCCACATGTTTACAATTTCACGTCAAAAAATTGCTAAAATTCCAGTTGAAATTTTTTCAAAGTCCCTTACAAATTTTCCAATTTTTGTCCCAATTCTTCCCATTCCCATTGAAACTTTTCAAATCCCTCTCAAAATTGTTGAGATTCTGTTGAAGCTTTTAAAATTCTCTCTAGAATTTTCAAAATCCATGTCCACATGTTTACAATTTCACGTCAAAAAATTGCTAAAATTCCAGTTGAAATTTTTTCAAAGTCCCTTAAAAATTTTCCAATTTTTGTCCCAATTCTTCCCATTCCCATTGAAACTTTTCAAATCCATCTCAAAATTGTTGAAATTCTGTTGAAGCTTTTAAAATTCTCTCTAGAATTTTCAAAATCCATGTCCACATGTTTACAATTTCACGTCAAAAAATTGCTAAAATTCCAGTTGAAATTTTTTCAAAGTCCCTTAAAAATTTTCCAATTTTTGTCCCAATTCTTCCCATTCCCATTGAAACTTTTCAAATCCTTCTCAAAATTGTTGAAATTCTGTTGAAGCTTTTAAAATTCTCTCTAGAATTTTCAAAATCCATGTCCACATGTTTACAATTTCACGTCAAAAAATTGCTAAAATTCCAGTTGAAATTTTTTCCAAGTCCCTTAAAAATTTTCCAATTTTTGTCCCAATTCTTCCCATTCCCATTGAAACTTTTCAAATCCCTCTCAAAATTGTTGAAATTCTGTTGAAGCTTTTAAAATTCTCTCTAGAATTTTCAAAATCCACTTCAACATGTTTACAATTTCACGTCAAAATTGCTAAAATTCCAGTTGAAATTTTTTCAAAGTCCCTTCAAAATTTTCCAATTTTTGTCCCAATTCTTCCCATTCCCATTGAAACTTTTCAAATCCCTCTCAAAACTGTTGGAATTCTGTTGAAGCTTTTAAAATTCTCTCTAGAGTTTTTCAAAATCCATGTCCACATGTTTACAATTTCACGTCAAAAAATTGCTAAAATTCCAGTTGAAATTTTTTCAAAGTCCCTTAAAAATTTTCCAATTTTTGTCCCAATTCTTCCCATTCCCATTGAAACTTTTCAAATCCCTCTCAAAATTGTTGAAATTCTGTTGAAGCTTTTAAAATTCTCTCTAGAATTTTCAAAATCCATGTCCACATGTTTACAATTTCACGTCAAAATTGCTAAAATTCCAGTTGAAATTTTTTCAAAGTCCCTTACAAATTTTCCAATTTTTGTCCCAATTCTTCCCATTCCCATTGAAACTTTTCAAATCCCTCTCAAAACTGTTGGAATTCTGTTGAAGCTTTAAAATTCTCTCTAGAATTTTCAAAATCCATGTCCACATGTTTACAATTTCACGTCAAAAAATTGCTAAAATTCCAGTTGAAATTTTTTCAAAGTCCCTTAAAAATTCTCCAATTTTTGTCCCAATTCTTCCCATTCCCATTGAAACTTTTCAAATCCCTCTCAAAATTGTTGAAATTCTGTTGAAGCGTTTAAAATTCTCTCTAGAATTTTCAAAATCCATGTCCACATGTTTTACGATTTCACGTAAAAAAAATTGCTAAAATTCCAGTTGAAATTTTTTTCAAAGTCCCTTAAAAACTTTCCAATTTTTGTCCCAATTCTTCCCATTCCCATTGAAACTTTTCAAATCCCTCTCAAAATTGTTGAAATTCTGTTGAAGCTTTTAAAATTCTCTCTAGAATTTTTCAAAATCCATGTCCACATGTTTACAATTTCACGTCAAAAAATTGCTAAAATTCCAGTTGAAATTTTTCAAAGTCCCTTAAAAATTTCCAATTTTTGTCCCAATTCTTCCCATTCCCATTGAAACTTTTCAAATCCCTGTCAAAACTGTTGAAATCCTACTGAAAGTTTGACACTTCTCTCTAGAATTTTCAAAATCCACTTCAACATGTTTACAATTTCATGTCAAAAAATTGCTAAAATTCCAGTTGAAATTTTTTCAAAGTCCCTTAAAAATTTTCCAATTTTTGTCCCAATTCTTCCCATTCCCATTGAAACTTTTCAAATCCCTCTCAAAACTGTTGGAATTCTGTTGAAGCTTTTAAAATTCTCTCTAGAATTTTCAAAATCCATGTCCACATGTTTACAATTTCACGTCAAAAAATTGCTAAAATTCCAGTTGAAATTTTTTCAAAGTCCCTTAAAAATTCTCCAATTTTTGTCCCAATTCTTCCCATTCCCATTGAAACTTTTCAAATCCCTCTCAAAATTGTTGAAATTCTCTTGAAGCTTTTAAAATTCTCTCTAGAATTTTCAAAATCCACTTCAACATGTTTACAATTTCACGTCAAAAAATTGCTAAAATTCCAGTTGAAATTTTTTCAAAGTCCCTTACAAATTTTCCAATTTTTGTCCCAATTCTTCCCATTCCCATTGAAACTTTTCAAATCCCTCTCAAAATTGTTGAGATTTCTGTTGAAGCTTTTAAAATTCTCTCTAGAATTTTTCAAAATCCATGTCCACATGTTTACAATTTCACGTCAAAAAATGGCTAAAATTCCAGTTGAAATTTTTCAAAGTCCCTTAAAAATTTTCCAATTTTTGTCCCAATTCTTCCCATTCCCATTGAAACTTTTCAAATCCCTCTCAAAATTGTTGAAATTCTCTTGAAGCTTTTAAAATTCTCTCTAGAATTTTCAAAATCCATGTCCACATGTTTACAATTTCACATTAAAAAATTGCTAAAATTCCAATTGAAATTTTTTCAAAGTCCCTTAAAAATTTTCCAATTTTTGTCCCAATTCTTCCCATTCCCATTGAAACTTTTCAAATCCCTCTCAAAATTGTTGAAATTCTCTTGAAGCTTTTAAAATTCTCTCTAGAATTTTCAAAATCCATGTCCACATGTTTACAATTTCACATAAAAAAATTGCTAAAATTCCAGTTGAAATTTTTTCCAAGTCCCTTCAAAAATTTTCCAATTTTGTCCCAATTCTTCCCATTCCCATTGAAACTTTTCAAATCCCTCTCAAAATTGTTGAAATTCTGTTGAAGCTTTTAAAATTCTCTCTAGAATTTTCAAAAATCCATGGCCACATGTTTACAATTTTCACATAAAAAAATGGCTAAAATTCCAGTTGAAATTTTTTCAAAGTCCCTTAAAAATTTTCCAATTTTGTCCAATTCTTCCCATTCCCATTGAAACTTTTCAAATCCCTCTCAAAATTGTTGAAATTCTCTTGAAGCTTTTAAAATTCTCTCTAGAATTTTCAAAATCCATGTCCACATATTTACAATTTCACGTCAAAAAATTGCTAAAATTCCAGTTGAAATTTTTTCGAAGTCCCTTAAAAAGTTTTCCAATTTTTGTCCCAATTCTTCCCATTCCCATTGAAACTTTTCAAATCCCTCTCAAAATTGTTGAAATTCTCTTGAAGCTTTTAAAATTCTCTCTAGAATTTTCAAAATCCACTTCAACATGTTTACAATTTCACGTCAAAAAAATGCTAAAATTCCAGTTGAAATTTTTTCAAAGTCCCTTAAAAATTTTCCAATTTTTGTCCCAATTCTTCCCATTCCCATTGAAACTTTTCAAATCCCTCTCAAAATTGTTGAAATTCTCTTGAAGCTTTTAAAATTCTCTCTAGAATTTTCAAAATCCATGGCCACATGTTTACAATTTCACATAAAAAAATGGCTAAAATTCCAGTTGAAATTTTTTTCAAAGTCCCTTCAAAATTTTCCAATTTTTGTCCCAATTCTTCCCATTCCCATTGAAACTTTTCAAATCCCTCTCAAAATTGTTGAAATTCTCTTGAAGCTTTTAAAATTCTCTCTAGAATTTTCAAAATCCATGTCCACATGTTTACAATTTCACGTTAAAAAATGGCTAAAATTCCAGTTGAAATTTTTTCAAAGTCCCTTAAAAATTTTCCAATTTTTGTCCCAATTCTTCCCATTCCCATTGAAACTTTTCAAATCCCTCTCAAAATTGTTGAAATTCTGTTGAAGCTTTTAAAATTCTCTCTAGAATTTTCAAAATCCACTTCAACATGTTTACAATTTCACGTCAAAAAAATGCTAAAATTCCAGTTGAAATTTTTTCAAAGTCCCTTAAAAATTTTCCAATTTTTGTCCCAATTCTTCCCATTCCCATTGAAACTTTTCAAATCCCTCTCAAAATTGTTGAAATTCTCTTGAAACTTTTAAAATTCTCTCTAGAATTTTCAAAATCCATGTCCACATGTTTACAATTTCACATAAAAAAATTGCTAAAATTCCAGTTGAAATTTTTTCAAAGTCCCTTCAAAATTTTCCAATTTTTGTCCCAATTCTTCCCATTCCCATTGAAACTTTTCAAATCCCTCTCAAAATTGTTGAAATTCTGTTGAAGCTTTTAAAATTCTCTCTAGAATTTTCAAAATCCATGGCCACATGTTTACAATTTCACATAAAAAAATGGCTAAAATTCCAGTTGAAATTTTTTCAAAGTCCCTTAAAAATTTTCCAATTTTTGTCCCAATTCTTCCCATTCCCATTGAAACTTTTCAAATCCCTCTCAAAATTGTTGAAATTCTCTTGAAGCTTTTAAAATTCTCTCTAGAATTTTCAAAATCCACTTCAACATGTTTACAATTTCACGTCAAAAAAATGCTAAAATTCCAGTTGAAATTTTTCAAAGTCCCTTAAAACTTTTCCAATTTTTGTCCCAATTCTTCCCATTCCCATTGAAACTTTTCAAATCCCTCTCAAAATTGTTGAAATTCTCTTGAAGCTTTTAAAATTCTCTCTAGAATTTTCAAAATCCACTTCAACATGTTTACAATTTCACGTCAAAAAAATGCTAAAATTCCAGTTGAAATTTTTCAAAGTCCTTAAAAATTTTCCAATTTTTGTCCCAATTCTTCCCATTCCCATTGAAACTTTTCAAATCCCTCTCAAAATTGTTGAAATTCTCTTGAAGCTTTTAAAATTCTCTCTAGAATTTTCAAAATCCACTTCAACATGTTTACAATTTCACGTCAAAAAAATGCTAAAATTCCAGTTGAAATTTTTTCAAAGTCCCTTAAAAATTTTCCAATTTTTGTCCCCAATTCTTCCCATTCCCATTGAAACTTTTCAAATCCCTCTCAAAATTGTTGAAATTCTCTTGAAGCTTTTAAAATTCTCTCTAGAATTTTCAAAATCCATGTCCACATGTTTACAATTTCACGTCAAAAAATGGCTAAAATTCCAGTTGAAATTTTTTCAAAGTCCCTTAAAAATTTTCCAATTTTTGTCCCAATTCTTCCCATTCCCATTGAAACTTTTCAAATCCCTCTCAAAATTGTTGAAATTCTCTTGAAGCTTTTAAAATTCTCTCTAGAATTTTCAAAATCCATGTCCACATGTTTACAATTTCACGTTAAAAAATGGCTAAAATTCCAGTTGAAATTTTTTCAAAGTCCCTTCAAAATTTTCCAATTTTTGTCCCAATTCTTCCCATTCCCATTGAAACTTTTCAAATCCCTCTCAAAATTGTTGAAATTCTGTTGAAGCTTTTAAAATTCTCTCTGGAATTTTCAAAATCCATGGCCACATGTTTACAATTTCACATAAAAAAATTGCTAAAATTCCAGTTGAAATTTTTTCAAAGTCCCTTCAAAAATTTTCCAATTTTTTGTCCCAATTCTTCCCATT